>NC_090929.1:792798502-793098502 GCF_040938575.1 Ambystoma mexicanum
TTCTACGTTGAGGGTTTGGACAGCTGTCACCAGCTCTTGCAGTTGTTGTGGCGTAGCCATGTTTTCTGTTAGGCGTTGCAATCTATCAGTACTGGCAATATTGGCTACGGGTTTAGCTAGGTGATCAGCTATATCTTCGTCTTCACTCGATTTGTAACCCTCCCCTGTCTCTTCCTCCTCACCTGAATAGTCCAGTTTCTTCCGGCGGGTAAGTCCTGTGTACGGCTTCTTCTTTTTTAGAAGATATGGTCTACCTCGGAAAGAAGCCACCGTGACTCTCAGACAAAGGAACCCCACGGTGACTCCCCTCCGCGACAGCCAGAGGGGAAAAAGCCACTGGAACGGCAAAAATCCCCTGGATCCAATATAGACGTGAAGATTGTGGGCGCAGTCAGCGCAGTCGTAGGTTGAATGATCCTTTGCCGAAGACCCAGATGATAGGTAAGGTTGGCGATACCGCTGATCGAGGGAATAGGAGATGGTAGATTTCAGGTAGGCACCCCTCAGGGTGGAGGACAAGAGTGAACGGAGTAAACCGAGGGCAGTGTCTCTAGAGCAAAGAAATACTCAGCAGAGATTCAGCACGAGAACAGACACACAGGAGAAGGCAAACAGGATACAGAGGAAGGGGGGGCCCGTAAGGAACGGGAGGTGGAGAAAACAATCAGGAAAAATAGCAAGTAGACTATCCGAAGGGAAAACTAGCGCAAGCAACAGGGCGATGAGTAAACACAGTTGCAACGCGCCGAACCGCCGGCAGCCGAGTGGTATATGTACAAACGGCGGCGGCCATCTTGAAAACAACTAGACCGCATCTGATAGACGAGGAGGAACGTAATGGAACATTTTAATGGCGTCCTCTCGTCCACCTTCGCCACAAACGCCAGTCGCTGGCGGCCGTGACAATATCTCAATGCTTCTAATACCAAACCTGAGATCCTTCCTATAACATGACATGTGATTTCAAAATCCTTCCCCTTCCAAACCTGAGACCCTCCCTTTAGCATGAGATGTGATATACAACTCCTTCCCATTCCAATCCTGAGACCCTTCTGATAGCATGAGATGTGATATCTCAATGCCTCTAATACCAAACCTGAGATCCTACCTCTAATATGAAATGTGATATCCATCTCCTTCCCTTTCCAAACCTGAGACCCTGCCTATAGCATGAGATGTGATATCCAAGTTCTTCCCATTCCAATCCTGAGACCCTTCCTATAGCATGTGATGTGATATCTCAATGCTTATACCAAACCTGAGACCCTTCCTATGGCATGAGATGTCATATACAACTCCTTCCCATTCCAATCCTGAGACCCTTCCTATAGCATGAGATGTGATATATCAATGCTTATACCAAACCTGAGACCCTTCCTATAGCATGAGATGTGATATCCAACTTCTTCCCATTCCAATCCTGAGACCCTTCCTATAGCATGAGATGTGATATCTCAATGCTTATACCAAACCTGAGACCCTTCCTATAGCATGAGATGTGATATCTCAAGGCCTCTAATACCAAACCTGAGATCCTTCCTCTAACATGAGATGTGATATCCAACTCCTTCCCGTTCCAAACCTGAGACACTTCCTATAGCATATGTGATATCCAACTCCTTCCCATTCCAAACATGAGACCCTTCCTATAGCAAGAATGTAATATCCAACTCCTACCCATTCCAATCCTGAGACCCTTCCTATAGCAAGAGATGTGATATCCAAATCCTTCCCATTCCAATCCTGAGACCCTTCCTATAACATGAGATGTGATGTCCAACTCCTTCCCATTCCAACCTGAGACACTTCCTATAGCATGAGAAGGGATATCCAACTCCTTCCCAATCCAATCCGGAGACCCTTCCGATAGCAGAGATGTGATATCTCAACGCTTCTACCAAACCTGAGACCCTTCCTTTAGCATGAGATGTGATATCCAAATCCTTCGCATTCCAATCCTGAGACCCTTCCTATAGCATGAGATGTGATATCACAATGCTTCTAATACCAAACCTGAGATCCTTCCTATAACATGAGATGTGATATCCAATTCCTTCTGATTCCAAACCTGAGACGCTTCCTACGGCATGAGATGTCATATACAACTCCTTCCCATTCCAATCCTGAGACCCTTCCTATAGCATGAGATGTGATATCTCAATGCTTATACCAAACCTGAGACCCTTCCTATGGCATGATATGTGATATCCAACTCCTTGCCATTCAAATCCTGAGACCCTTCCTATAGCATGAGAAGGGATATCCAACTCCTTCCCAATCCAATCCTGATACCCTTCCGATAGCAGAGATGTGATATCTCAACGCTTCTACCAAACCTGAGACCCTTCCTTTAGCATGAGATGTGATATCCAAATCCTTCGCATTCCAATCCTGAGACCCTTCCTATAGCATGAGATGTGATATCACAATGCTTCTAATACCAAACCTGAGATCCTTCCTATAACATGAGATGTGATATCCAATTCCTTCTGATTCCAAACCTGAGACGCTTCCTACGGCATGAGATGTCATATACAACTCCTTCCCATTCCAATCCTGAGACCCTTCCTATAGCATGAGATGTGATATCTCAATGCTTATACCAAACCTGAGACCCTTCCTTTAGCATGAGATGTGATATCCAAATACTTCCCATTCCAATCCTAAAACCCTTCCTATAGCATGAGATGTGATATCTCAATGTTTCTAATAAAAAACCTGAGACCCTTCCTATAGCAAGAGATGTGATATCCAAATCCTTCCCATTCCAATCCTGAGACCCTTCCTCTAACATGAGATGTGATATCCAACTCCTTCCCATTCCAACCTGAGACCCTTCCTATAGCATGAGAAGGGATATCCAACTCCTTCCCAATCCAATCCTGAGACCCTTCCGATAGCAGAGATGTGATATCTCAATGCTTATACCAAACCTGAGACCCTTCCTATGGCATGAGATGTGATATCCAACTCCTTGCCATTCAAATCCTGAGACCCTCCCTATAACAAGAGATGTCATATCGAACTCCTTCCCATTCCAAACCTGAGACCCTTCCTTTAGCATGAGATGTAATATCCAAATCCTTCACATTCCAATCCGGAGACCCTTCCTATAGCATGAGATGTGATATCTCAATGCTTCTAATACCAAACATGAGATCCTTCCTATAACATGAGATGTGATATCCAAGTCCTTCCCATTTCAATCCTGAGACCCTTCCTATAGCATGAGATGTGATATCTCAATGCTTCTAATACCAAACCTGAGACCCTTCCTATAACATGAATTCTGATATCCAAGTCCTTCCCATTCCAATCCTGAGACCCTTCCAATAGCAGAGATGTGATATCTCAATGCTTCTAATATCAAACCTGAGACCTGTCCTATAACATGAGATGGGATATCCAACTCCTTCCCGTTCCAAACCTGATACCCTTCCTATAGCATGAGATGTGATATCCAATTCCTTCCCATCCCAATCCTGAGACACCTCCGATAGCAGAGATGTGATATCTCAATGCTTATACCAAACCTGAGACTCTTCCTATAACATGAGATGTGATATCTAACTCCTTCCCGTTCCAAACCTGAGACCCTTCCTATAGCATGAGATGTGATATCCAACTCCTTCCCATTCCAATCCTGAGACCCTTCCTATAACATGAGATGTGATGTCTCAATGCTTCTAATACCAAACCTGAGATCTTTCCTATAACATGAGATGTGATATCCAACTCCTTCCCATTCCAATCCTGAGACCCTTCCTATAGCATGAGATGTGCTATCTCAATGCTTATACCAAACCTGAGACCCTTCCTAAAGCTTGAGATGTGATATCCAACTCCTTCACATTCCAATCCTGAGACCCTTCCTATAGCATGAGATGTGATATCTCAAGGCCTCTAATACCAAACCTGAGATCCTTCCTCTAACATGAAATGTGATATCCAACTCCTTCCCCTTCCAAACCTGAGAGCCTTCCTATAGCATGAGATATGATATCCAAGTCCTTCCCATTCCAATCCTGAGACCCTTCCTATAACATGAAATGTGATATCCAACTCCTTCCCATTCCAACCTGAGACCCTTCCTATAGCATGAGATGGGATATCCAACTCCTTCCAAATCCAATACTGATACCCTTCCAATAGCATGAGATGTGATATCCCAATGCTTCTACCAAACCTGAGACCCATACTATGGCATAAAATGTGATATCAAACTCCTTCCCATTCCAATCCTGAGACCCTTCCTATAGCTTGAGATGGGATATCCAACTCCTTCCCATTCCAATCCTGAGACCCTTCCTATAGCATGAGATGTGATATCTCAATGCTTCTAAAACCAAACCTGAGATCCTTCCTATAACATGAGATGTGATATCCAACTCCTTCCCATTCCAATCCTGAGACCCTTATGATAGCATGAGATGTGATATCTCAATGCCTCTAATACCAAACCTGAGATACTTCCGATAGCATGAGATGTGATATCTCAATGCTTCTAATACCAAACCTGAGATCCTTCCTATAACGAGATGTGATTTCCAAATCCTTCCCCTTCCAAACCTGAGACCCTCCCTTTAGCATGAGATGTGATATACAACTCATTCCCATTCCAATCCTGAGACCCTTCTGATAGCATGAGATGTGATATCTCAATGCCTCTAATACCAAACTTGAGATCCTACCTCTAACATGAAATGTGATATCCATCTCCTTCCCTTTCCAAACCTGAGACCCTGCCTATAGCATGAGATGTGATATCCAAGTCCTTCCCATTCCAATCCTGAGACCCTTCCTATAGCATGTGATGTGATATCTCAATGCTTATACCAAACCTGAGACCCTTCCTATGGCATGAGATGTCATATACAACTCCTTCCCATTACAATCCTGAGACCCTTCCTATAGCATGAGATGTGATATCTCAATGCTTATACCAAACCTGAGACCCTTCCTATAGCTTGAGATGTGATATCCAACTCCTTCCCATTCCAATCCTGAGACCCTTCCTATAGCATGAGATGTGATATCTCAAGGCCTCTAATACCAAACCTGAGATCCTTCCTCTAACATGAAATGTGATATCCAACTCCTTCCCCTTCCAAACCTGAGAGCCTTCCTATAGCATGAGATATGATATCCAAGTCCTTCCCATTCCAATCCTGAGACCCTTCCTATAACATGAAATGTGATATCCAACTCCTTCCCATTCCAACCTGAGACCCTTCCTATAGCATGAGATGGGATATCCAACTCCTTCCAAATCCAATACTGATACCCTTCCAATGGCATGAGATGTGATATCCCAATGCTTCTACCAAACCTGAGACCCATACTATGGCATAAGATGTGATATCAAACTCCTTCCCATTCCAATCCTGAGACCCTTCCTATAGCTTGAGATGTGATATCCAACTCCTTCCCATTCCAATTCTGAGACCCTTCCTATACCATGAGACTTGATATCTCAATGCTTCTATTACCAAACCTGAGACCCGTCCTATAACATGAGATGTGATATCCAAATCCTTCCCCTTCCAAACCTTAGACCCTTCCTTTATCATGAGATGTGATATCCAACTCCTTCCCATTCCAATCCTGAGACCCTTCCGATATCATGAGATTTGTTATCTCAATGCTTCTAATATCAAACTTGAGACCCTCCCTATAGCATGAGATGTGACATCCAAGTCCTCCCCATTCCAATCCTGAGACCCTTCCTATAGCATGAGATGTGATATCTCAATGCTTCTAATACCAAACCTGAGACCCTTCCTATAACATGAGATGGGATATCCAACTCCTTCCCATTCCAATCCTGAGACCCTTCCGATAGCAGAGATGTGATATCTCAATGCGTATAGCAAACCTGAGACCCTTCCTATGGCCTGAGATGTCATATACAACTCCTTCCCAATCCAATCCTGAGACCCTTCCTATAGCATGAGATGTGATATCTCAATGCTTATACCAAATCTGAGACCCTTCCTATAGCATGAGATGTGATATCCAACTCCTTCCCATTCCAATCCTGAGACCCTTCCTATAGCATGAGATGTGATATCTCAATGCTTCTAATACCAAACCTGAGATCCTTCCTATAACATGAGATGTGATATCCAACTCCTTCCCATTCCAATCCTGAGACCCTTATGATAGCATGAGATGTGATATCTCAATGCCTCTAATACCAAACCTGAGATACTTCCGATAGCATGAGATGTGATATCTCAATGCTTCTAATACCAAACCTGAGATCCTTCCTATAACGAGATGTGATTTCCAAATCCTACCCCTTCCAAACCTGAGACCCTCCCTTTAGCATGAGATGTGATATACAACTCCTTCCCATTCCAATCCTGAGACCCTTCTGATAGCATGAGATATGATATCTCAATGCCTCTAATACCGAACCTGAGATCCTACCTCTAACATGAAATGTGATATCCATCTCCTTCCCTTTCCAAACCTGAGACCCTGCCTATAGCATGAGATGTGATATCCAAGTCCTTCCCATTCCAATCCTGAGACCCTTCCTATAGCATGTGATGTGATATCTCAATGCTTATACTAAACCTGAGACCCTTCCTATGGCATGAGATGTCATATACAACTCCTTCCCATTACAATCCTGAGACCCTTCCAATAGCATGAGATGTGATATCTCAATGCTTATACCAAACCTGAGACCCTTCCTATAGCATGAGATGTGATATCCAACTTCTTCCCATTCCAATCCTAAGACCCTTCCTATAACATGAGATGTGATGTCTCAATGCTTCTAATACCAAACCTGAGATCTTTCCTATAACATGAGATGTGATATCCAACTCTTTCCCATTCCAATCCTGAGACCCTTCCTATAGCATGAGATGTGATATCTCAATGCTTATACCAAACCTGAGACCCTTCATATAGCTTGAGATGTGATATCCAACTCCTTCCCATTCCAATCCTGAGACCCTTCCTATAGCATGAGATGTGATATCTCAAGGCCTCTAATACCAAACCTGAGATCCTTCCTCTAACATGAAATGTGATATCCAACTCCTTCCCCTTCCAAACCTGAGAGCCTTCCTATAGCATGAGATATGATATCCAAGTCCTTCCCATTCCAATCCTGAGACCCTTCCTATAACATGAAATGTGATATCCAACTCCTTCCCATTCAAACCTGAGACCCTTCCTATAGCATGAGATGGGATATCCAACTCCTTCCAAATCCAATACTGATACCCTTCCAATAGCATGAGATGTGATATCCCAATGCTTCTACCAAACCTGAGACCCATACTATGGCATAAGGTGTGATATCAAACTCCTTCCCATTCCAATCCTGAGACCCTTCCTATAGCTTGAGATGTGATATCCAACTCCTTCCCATTCCGATTCTGAGACCCTTCCTATGCCATGAGACTTGATATCTCAATGCTTCTAATACCAAACCTGAGACCCGTCCTATAACATGAGATGTGATATCCAAATCCTTCCCCTTCCAAACCTTAGACCCTTCCTTTATCATGAGATGTGATATCCAACTCCTTCCCATTCCAATCCTGAGACCCTTCCGATATCATGAGATTTGGTATCTCAATGCTTCTAATATCAAACTTGAGACCCTCCCTATAGCATGAGATGTGACATCCAAGTCCTCCCCATTCCAATCCTGAGACCCTTCCTATAGCATGAGATGTGATATCTCAATGCTTCTAATACCAAACCTGAGACCCTTCCTATAACATTAGATGGGATATCCAACTCCTTCCCATTCCAATCCTGAGACCCTTCCGATAGCAGAGATGTGATATCTCAATGCGTATACCGAACCTGAGACCCTTCTTATGGCCTGAGATGTCATATACAACTCCTTCCCAATCCAATCCTGAGACCCTTCGTATAGCATGAGATGTGATATCTCAATGCTTATACCAAATCTGAGACCCTTCCTATAGCATGAGATGTGATATCCAACTCCTTCCCTTTCCAATCTTGAGACCCTTCCTATAGCATGAGATGTGATATCTCAATGCTTCTAATACCAAACCTGAGATCCTTCCTATAACATGAGATGTGATATCCAACTCCTTCCCATTTCAATCCTGAGACCCTTATGATAGCATGAGATGTGATATCTCAATGCCTCTAATACCAAACCTGAGATACTTCCGATAGCATGAGATGTGATATCTCAATGCTTCTAATACCAAACCTGAGATCCTTCCTATAACATGACATGTGATTTCCAAATCCTTCCCCTTCCAAACCTGAGACCCTCCCTTTAGCATGAGATGTGATATACAACTCCTTCCCATTCCAATCCTGAGACCCTTCTGATAGCATGAGATGTGATATCTCAATGCCTCTAATACCAAACCTGAGATCCTACCTCTAACATGAAATGTGATATCCATCTCCTTCCCTTTCCAAACCTGAGACCCTGCCTATAGCATGAGATGTGATATCCAAGTCCTTCCCATTCCAATCCTGAGACCCTTCCTATAGCATGTGATGTGATATCTCAATGCTTATACCAAACCTAAGACCCTTCCTCTGGCATGAGATGTCATATACAACTCCTTCCCATTCCAATCCTGAGACCCTTCCTATAGCATGAGATGTGATATATCAATGCTTATACCAAACCTGAGACCCTTCCTATAGCATGAGATGTGATATCCAACTTCTTCCCATTCCAATCCTGAGACCCTTCCTATAGCATGAGATGTGATATCTCAATGCTTATACCAAACCTGAGACCCTTCCTATAGCATGAGATGTGATATCTCAAGGCCTCTAATACCAAACCTGAGATCCTTCCTCTAACATGAGATGTGATATCCAACTCCTTCCCGTTCCAAACCTGAGACACTTCCTATAGCATATGTGATATCCAACTCCTTCCCATTCCAAACATGAGACCCTTCCTATAGCAAGAATGTAATATCCAACTCCTACCCATTCCAATCCTGAGACCCTTCCTATAGCAAGAGATGTGATATCCAAATCCTTCCCATTCCAATCCTGAGACCCTTCCTATAACATGAGATGTGATATCCAACTCCTTCCCATTCCAACCTGAGACACTTCCTATAGCATGAGAAGGGATATCCAACTCCTTCCCAATCCAATCCGGAGACCCTTCCGATAGCAGAGATGTGATATCTCAATGCTTATACCAAACCTGAGACCCTTCCTATGGCATGATATGTGATATCCAACTCCTTGTCATTCAAATCCTGAGACCCTTCCTATAGCATGAGAAGGGATATCCAACTCCTTCCCAATCCAATCCTGAAACCCTTCCGATAGCAGAGATGTGATATCTCAACGCTTCTACCAAACCTGAGACCCTTCCTTTAGCATGAGATCTGATATCCAAATCCTTCGCATTCCAATCCTGAGACCCTTCCTATAGCATGAGATGTGATATCACAATGCTTCTAATACCAAACCTGAGATCCTTCCTATAACATGAGATGTGATATCCAATTACTTCCCATTCCAAACCTGAGACCCTTCCTACGGCATGAGATGTCATATACAACTCCTTCCCATTCCAATCCTGAGACCCTTCCTATAGCATGAGATGTGATATCTCAATGCTTATACCAAACCTGAGACCCTTCCTTTAGCATGTGATGTGATATCCAAATACTTCCCATTCCAATCCTAAAACCCTTCCTATAGCATGAGATGTGATATCTCAATGTTTCTAATAAAAAACCTGAGACCCTTCCTATAGCAAGAGATGTGATATCCAAATCCTTCCCATTCCAATCCTGAGACCCTTCCTCTAACATGAGATGTGATATCCAACTCCTTCCCATTCCAACCTGAGACCCTTCCTATAGCATGAGAAGGGATATCCAACTCCTTCCCAATCCAATCCTGAGACCCTTCCGATAGCAGAGATGTGATATCTCAATGCTTATACCAAACCTGAGACCCTTCCTATGGCATGAGATGTGATATCCAACTCCTTGCCATTCAAATCCTGAGACCCTCCCTATAACAAGAGATGTCATATCCAACTCCTTCCCATTCCAAACCTGAGACCCTTCCTTTAGCATGAGATGTAATATCCAAATCCTTCACATTCCAATCCGGAGACCCTTCCTATAGCATGAGATGTGATATCTCAATGCTTCTAATACCAAACATGAGATCCTTCCTATAACATGAGATGTGATATCCAACTCCTTCCCATTCCAAACCTGAGACTCTTCCTATAACATGAGATGTGATATCCAAGTCCTTCCCATTTCAATCCTGAGACCCTTCCTATAGCAAGAGATGTGATATCCAAATCCTTCCCATTCCAATCCTGAGACCCTTCCTATAGCAAGAGATGTGATATCCAAATCCTTCCCATTCCAATCCTGAGACCCTTCCTATAACATGAGATGTGATATCCAACTCCTTCCCATTCCAACCTGAGACACTTCCTATAGCATGAGAAGGGATATCCAACTCCTTCCCAATCCAATCCGGAGACCCTTCCGATAGCAGAGATGTGATATCTCAATGCTTATACCAAACCTGAGACCCTTCCTATGGCATGATATGTGATATCCAACTCCTTGTCATTCAAATCCTGAGACCCTTCCTATAGCATGAGAAGGGATATCCAACTCCTTCCCAATCCAATCCTGAAACCCTTCCGATAGCAGAGATGTGATATCTCAACGCTTCTACCAAACCTGAGACCCTTCCTTTAGCATGAGATCTGATATCCAAATCCTTCGCATTCCAATCCTGAGACCCTTCCTATAGCATGAGATGTGATATCACAATGCTTCTAATACCAAACCTGAGATCCTTCCTATAACATGAGATGTGATATCCAATTCCTTCCCATTCCAAACCTGAGACCCTTCCTACGGCATGAGATGTCATATACAACTCCTTCCCATTCCAATCCTGAGACCCTTCCTATAGCATGAGATGTGATATCTCAATGCTTATACCAAACCTGAGACCCTTCCTTTAGCATGTGATGTGATATCCAAATACTTCCCATTCCAATCCTAAAACCCTTCCTATAGCATGAGATGTGATATCTCAATGTTTCTAATAAAAAACCTGAGACCCTTCCTATAGCAAGAGATGTGATATCCAAATCCTTCCCATTCCAATCCTGAGACCCTTCCTCTAACATGAGATGTGATATCCAACTCCTTCCCATTCCAACCTGAGACCCTTCCTATAGCATGAGAAGGGATATCCAACTCCTTCCCAATCCAATCCTGAGACCCTTCCGATAGCAGAGATGTGATATCTCAATGCTTATACCAAACCTGAGACCCTTCCTATGGCATGAGATGTGATATCCAACTCCTTGCCATTCAAATCCTGAGACCCTCCCTATAACAAGAGATGTCATATCCAACTCCTTCCCATTCCAATCCTGAGACCCTTCCTTTAGCATGAGATGTAATATCCAAATCCTTCACATTCCAATCCGGAGACCCTTCCTATAGCATGAGATGTGATATCTCAATGCTTCTAATACCAAACATGAGATCCTTCCTATAACATGAGATGTGATATCCAACTCCTTCCCATTCCAAACCTGAGACTCTTCCTATAACATGAGATGTGATATCCAAGTCCTTCCCATTTCAATCCTGAGACCCTTCCTATAGCATGAGATGTGATATCTCAATGCTTCTAATACCAAACCTGAGACCCTTCCTATAACATGAATTCTGATATCCAAGTCCTTCCCATTCCAATCCTGAGACCCTTCCAATAGCAGAGATGTGATATCTCAATGCTTCTAATATCAAACCTGAGACCTGTCCTATAACATGAGATGGGATAACTCCTTCCCGTTCCAAACCTGATACCCTTCCTATAGCATGAGATGTGATATCCAATTCCTTCCCATCCCAATCCTGAGACACCTCCGATAGCAGAGATGTGATATCTCAATGCTTATACCAAACCTGAGACTCTTCCTATAACATGAGATGTGATATCTAACTCCTTCCCGTTCCAAACCTGAGACCCTTCCTATAGCATGAGATGTGATATCCAACTCCTTCCCATTCCAATCCTGAGACCCTTCCTATAACATGAGATGTGATGTCTCAATGCTTCTAATACCAAACCTGAGATCTTTCCTATAACATGAGATGTGATATCCAACTCCTTCCCATTCCAATCCTGAGACCCTTCCTATAGCATGAGATGTGCTATCTCAATGCTTATACCAAACCTGAGACCCTTCCTAAAGCTTGAGATGTGATATCCAACTCCTTCCCATTCCAATCCTGAGACCCTTCCTATAGCATGAGATGTGATATCTCAAGGCCTCTAATACCAAACCTGAGATCCTTCCTCTAACATGAAATGTGATATCCAACTCCTTCCCCTTCCAAACCTGAGAGCCTTCCTATAGCATGAGATGTGATATCTCAATGCTTCTAATACCAAACCTGAGATCCTTCCTATAACGAGATGTGATTTCCAAATCCTTCCCCTTCCAAACCTGAGACCCTCCCTTTAGCATGAGATGTGATATACAACTCCTTCCCATTCCAATCCTGAGACCCTTCTGATAGCATGAGATGTGATATCTCAATGCCTCTAATACCAAACCTGAGATCCTACCTCTAACATGAAATGTGATATCCATCTCCTTCCCTTTCCAAACCTGAGACCCTGCCTATAGCATGAGATGTGATATCCAAGTCCTTCCCATTCCAATCCTGAGATCCTTCCTATAGCATGTGATGTGATATCTCCATGCTTATACCAAACCTGAGACCCTTCCTATGGCATGAGATGTCATATACAACTCCTTCCCATTACAATCCTGAGACCCTTCCTATAGCATGAGATGTGATATCTCAATGCTTATACCAAACCTGAGACCCTTCCTATAGCATGAGATGTGATATCCAACTTCTTCCCATTCCAATCCTAAAACCCTTCCTATAACATGAGATGTGATGTCTCAATGCTTCTAATACCAAACCTGAGATCTTTCCTATAACATGAGATGTGATATCCAACTCCTTCCCATTCCAATCCTGAGACGCTTCCTATAGCATGAGATGTGATATCTCAATGCTTATACCAAACCTGAGACCCTTCCTATAGCTTGAGATGTGATATCCAACTCCTTCCCATTCCAATCCTGAGACCCTTCCTATAGCATGAGATGTGATATCTCAAGGCCTCTAATACCAAACCTGAGATCCTTCCTCTAACATGAAATGTGATATCCAACTCCTTCCCCTTCCAAACCTGAGAGCCTTCCTATAGCATGAGATATGATATCCAAGTCCTTCCCATTCCAATCCTGAGACCCTTCCTATAACATGAAATGTGATATCCAACTCCTTCCCATTCCAACCTGAGACCCTTCCTATAGCATGAGATGGGATATCCAACTCCTTCCAAATCCAATACTGATACCCTTCCAATAGCATGAGATGTGATATCCCAATGCTTCTACCAAACCTGAGACCCATACTATGGCATAAGATGTGATATCAAACTCCTTCCCATTCCAATCCTGAGACCCTTCCTATAGCTTGAGATGTGATATCCAACTCCTTCCCATTCCAATTCTGAGACCCTTCCTATACCATGAGACTTGATATCTCAATGCTTCTATTACCAAACCTGAGACCCGTCCTATAACATGAGATGTGATATCCAAATCCTTCCCCTTCCAAACCTTAGACCCTTCCTTTATCATGAGATGTGATATCCAACTCCTTCCCATTCCAATCCTGAGACCCTTCCGATATCATGAGATTTGTTATCTCAATGCTTCTAATATCAAACTTGAGACCCTCCCTATAGCATGAGATGTGACATCCAAGTCCTCCCCATTCCAATCCTGAGACCCTTCCTATAGCATGAGATGTGATATCTCAATGCTTCTAATACCAAACCTGAGACCCTTCCTATAACATGAGATGGGATATCCAACTCCTTCCCATTCCAATCCTGAGACCCTTCCGATAGCAGAGATGTGATATCTCAATGCGTATAGCAAACCTGAGACCCTTCCTATGGCCTGAGATGTCATATACAACTCCTTCCCAATCCAATCCTGAGACCCTTCCTATAGCATGAGATGTGATATCTCAATGCTTATACCAAATCTGAGACCCTTCCTATAGCATGAGATGTGATATCCAACTCCTTCCCATTCCAATCATGAGACCCTTCCTATAGCATGAGATGTGATATCTCAATGCTTCTAATACCAAACCTGAGATCCTTCCTATAACATGAGATGTGATATCCAACTCCTTCCCATTCCAATCCTGAGACCCTTATGATAGCATGAGATGTGATATCTCAATGCCTCTAATACCAAACCTGAGATACTTCCGATAGCATGAGATGTGATATCTCAATGCTTCTAATACCAAACCTGAGATCCTTCCTATTTATTTATTTATTTGCATTTATAAAGCGCACAGAACTGCCCTGGGGCATCGTGGCGCTGTTACAGCAGACTTAGTCATGAACACAAGCATAGGAATGTGTTTACAGATGTAAACCGAGTTACCGAGTACATTTCACATTGGTAATAAACATTGAGCTTAGAGGTTATGCTATGCTGTGGTTACAATGCAAGCATGAGAGTGCATGTGGAAGACTTTAGCGGAATAGGAGGGTTTTGAGGTTTTTACGGAAGGTATGGTATGATTTTTCGTTCCTTAGTGAGGTAGGTAAGGAGTTCCAGTTTTTAGGTGCGAGGTGTTGGAAGCTGGTTCCTCCCGCCCTGGATCTTTGAAACGTGGGGACATCAATCATGTTGGTGCGGTGAGCTCTGGTGGGTCTGATGGAGGCTTTCGGTGTGATTCTTTCTGCGAGATAGGGTGGGGCATCCAGGGATAGGCATCTATGTGTGATGGTCATGGCTTTGAAAAGTATGCGTTCCTTCACGGGTAGCCAGTGGGCATCTTTCCTTGCTTGCGAGATGTGTTCTCTTTTTGGAATGGACAGTGCTGCCCGGAGCGCATTGTTTTGCGTGATTTGGAGTTTTTTTAGGTTGTGGGCGGAGGTGCCTAGGAACAGGGCATTACAGTAGTCTAGTTTTGTACCTATAGTGGCTCTGGCGATGGACAGGCAGTTTTTGGCGGAGAGAAAAGGCTTGACAGCATTTATCATCTTGGTGGTAAGTGCCGAGGAAGAGGCTATGGCGTTGACCTGGCGAGACATAGATAGTGAGGCATCTAGGTGAACGCCTAAGGTTTTAACAGTCTTGGAGACTGAGATGGTGGAGTTGTCGATGTTGAAGGATTTGTATTGGGGGGGGAGTTTGTTGAGAATTTCATTGGTCCCTACTATGAGGATTTCGGTTTTGTCCCCGTTTAGGCAGAGGCCGTTGGCCGCCATCCAGGTTTGGATGGCTGTGTAGATTTTGGTTAATGCTGTCGCATCTTCTTCGTAGGTCCCAGTTAGAGGGAGTAGTACCTGCGTATCGTCTGCGTAGTTGGTATACGCTATGTTACGACAGTCGAGGTCATTGAAGAGAGGAAGGGTGAATATATTGTAGAGAGTGGGGGCGGTGCAGGAGCCTTGTGGGACGCCGCAGTGGATGGTGGTAGGGGTTGCCGAGGCAGTGTCTGAGAAGACTTTCATGAGTCTGCCATTTAGGAATGAGGCCACCCATGCAATGGCTTCCGGGGAGAAGTGTGCTTCATTTTTTAGGTGCATGCCTAGGATATCGTGGTTGACAAGGTCAAAGGCGGCAGATAGATCCAGTAGGAGAAGGAGTGCCGGTTTGCCTTTATCCATAGTGTCAGCAAGCTGTATTTTCAGATCAAGTAGGGCTGACTCAGTTCCGTGACCTGGTCGGAAGCCTGACTGTCTTTTTCCTAGGATATGGTTGGTTTCGAGATAATCCTGGATTTGTGTGTAGGCCATTTTATCCAGTATCTTGAGCAGGAAAGGCACAGTGGTGATGGGCCTGTAGTTGGTAGCTACTTCAGGGTCGAGGGTGGTTTTTTTTAGAAGCGGGCGCACCCAGGCTTCTTTTAGACTGTCAGGGACAGTGTTGGTTTTGAAAGAGGCATTAATGAATGATTTAAGGAAAGGGGCGAGTGTTTCAGTGCAGTCTTTGATCAGGCTGGCGGGGCAGGGGTCTCCTTTACAATTGGATGGTTTGATCTTGTTCATTATCTCAATAACTTCGTGTTCTGTGACTTCCCTGAATTTGAACGGGGTAGTGGGGGCTTTGGTGGATGTGGTTCCCGAACTAGGGGTGGGCATGTGGCTCGTGGTGGTGGGAGATTTGAGGTGCAGTGATAGGTTTTTGTGGTGCTCCTTAATTTTTGTTTGTAGGAGTTCAATTTTATTTAACAAGGCAGATTGTATGGAGTTGCACCAGATTTGGTCTTTAACAATGTCTTGTGATTTGGTGGCCGGTGTGGTGAGTTCGTTGAAAATGGCGAAGAGTTCTTTGGATTCGGAGCTTGCATTAGCAATTCTATCATTATAAGAGACTGATTTAGCTGTGATTATGGCTTTTTTGTATTGGGCAGTGATTTTTTTGTAGGAGGATAGGGTGGCTGGGGAAGGCGATTTCTGCCAGGAGTTTAGAGCTTTTCTTTTCTGTGAGCGGAGTTCTTTGAGTTCAGTGGAGAACCAGGTATTTGAGTGTTTGATAGTTTTGGCTTTTTTGGTCTGCAAGGGGGCAATGGCGTCAATGGCGGTGCTTATGGTGCTCTTGTAGATATCTGCTAATTCTGACGGGTCAGATGACTTGAGGTCTGTGGAGAGGATGTGAAGGTGGGGTGTAATTTTATCTTTAGTGAGATTTTTTACACATCTTGCCAGTGCTGGGGGGATGGGGTTAGGTTTGTTTGTGTTAGATACAGCGGGAATAAAGAAGTGAATGAGGTGGTGATCTGACCAAGGAGTCGGGGTGATGGAGCTAATGTCGACGTGACAGTTGTGGTCAGCTATCCAGTCCAGGATACGGCCTTTGTTGTGTGTGGGTGAGGTTATTTTTTGGTCGAAGCCTAGTTCTTTTAAGGCTAGTGCAAGAGATTTAGCAGGCTTGTCCTTTTTATCGTTATACCCCAGGTTAAGGTCACCTAGAAGGATGCTTTTGGAGGTGAGTTTTAGGTTTTCTGTTAGGCGGTGTACAAGGTTCTCATGGAACTCTGTTAGGGGGCCGGGCGGGATGTGATTTCCAAATCCTTCCCCTTCCAAACCTGAGACCCTCCCTTTAGCATGAGATGTGATATACAACTCCTTCCCATTCCAATCCTGAGACCCTTCTGATAGCATGAGATATGATATCTCAATGCCTCTAATACCAAACCTGAGATCCTACCTCTAACATGAAATGTGATATCCATCTCCTTCCCTTTCCAAACCTGAGACCCTGCCTATAGCATGAGATGTGATATCCAAGTCCTTCCCATTCCAATCCTGAGAACCTTCCTATAGCATGTAATGTGATATCTCAATGCTTATACCAAACCTGAGACCCTTCCTATGGCATGAGATGTCATATACAACTCCTTCCCATTACAATCCTGAGACCCTTCCTATAGCATGAGATGTGATATCTCAATGCTTATACCAAACCTGAGACCCTTCCTATAGCATGAGATGTGATATCCAACTTCTTCCCATTCCAATCCTAAGACCCTTCCTATAGCATGAGATGTGATATCTCAATGCTTCTAATACCAAACCTGAGACCCTTCCTATAACATGAGATGGGATATCCAACTCCTTCCCATTCCAATCCTGAGACCCTTCCGATAGCAGAGATGTGATATCTCAATGCGTATAGCAAACCTGAGACCCTTCCTATGGCCTGAGATGTCATATACAACTCCTTCCCAATCCAATCCTGAGACCCTTCCTATAGCATGAGATGTGATATCTCAATGCTTATACCAAATCTGAGACCCTTCCTATAGCATGAGATGTGATATCCAACTCCTTCCCATTCCAATCCTGAGACCCTTCCTATAGCATGAGATGTGATATCTCAATGCTTCTAATACCAAACCTGAGATCCTTCCTATAACATGAGATGTGATATCCAACTCCTTCCCATTCCAATCCTGAGACCCTTATGATAGCATGAGATGTGATATCTCAATGCCTCTAATACCAAACCTGAGATACTTCCGATAGCATGAGATGTGATATCTCAATGCTTCTAATACCAAACCTGAGATCCTTCCTATAACGAGATGTGATTTCCAAATCCTTCCCCTTCCAAACCTGAGACCCTCCCTTTAGCATGCGATGTGATATACAACTCCTTCCCATTCCAATCCTGAGACCCTTCTGATAGCATGAGATATGATATCTCAATGCCTCTAATACCAAACCTGAGATCCTACCTCTAACATGAAATGCGATATCCATCTCCTTCCCTTTCCAAACCTGAGACCCTGCCTATAGCATGAGATGTGATATCCAAGTCCTTCCCATTCCAATCCTGAGACCCTTCCTATAGCATGTGATGTGATATCTCAATGCTTATACCAAACCTGAGACCCTTCCTATGGCATGAGATGTCATATACAACTCCTTCCCATTACAATCCTGAGACCCTTCCTATAGCATGAGATGTGATATCTCAATGCTTATACCAAACCTGAGACCCTTCCTATAGCATGAGATGTGATATCCAACTTCTTCCCATTCCAATCCTAAGACCCTTCCTTTAACATGAGATGTGATGTCTCAATGCTTCTAATACCAAACCTGAGATCTTTCCTATAACATGAGATGTGATATCCAACTCCTTCCCATTCCAAACCTGAGACCCTTCCTATGGCCTGAGATGTCATATACAACTCCTTCCCAATCCAATCCTGAGACCCTTCCTATAGCATGAGATGTGATATCTCAATGCTTATACCAAATCTGAGACCCTTCCTATAGCATGAGATGTGATATCCAACTCCTTCCCATTCCAATCCTGAGACCCTTCCTATAGCATGAGATGTGATATCTCAATGCTTCTAATACCAAACCTGAGATCCTTCCTATAACATGAGATGTGATATCCAACTCCTTCCCATTCCAATCCTGAGACCCTTATGATAGCATGAGATGTGATATCTCAATGCCTCTAATACCAAACCTGAGATACTTCCGATAGCATGAGATGTGATATCTCAATGCTTCTAATACCAAACCTGAGATCCTTCCTATAACGAGATGTGATTTCCAAATCCTTCCCCTTCCAAACCTGAGACCCTCCCTTTAGCATGAGATGTGATATACAACTCCTTCCCATTCCAATCCTGAGACCCTTCTGATAGCATGAGATATGATATCTCAATGCCTCTAATATCAAACCTGAGATCCTACCTCTAACATGAAATGTGATATCCATCTCCTTCCCTTTCCAAACCTGAGACCCTGCCTATAGCATGAGATGTGTTATCCAAGTCCTTCCCATTCCAATCCTGAGACCCTTCCTATAGCATGTGATGTGATATCTCAATGCTTATACCAAACCTGAGACCCTTCCTATGGCATGAGATGTCATATACAACTCCTTCCCATTACAATCCTGAGACCCTTCCTATAGCATGAGATGTGATATCTCAATGCTTATACCAAACCTGAGACCCTTCCTATAGCATGAGATGTGATATCCAACTTCTTCCCATTCCAATCCTAAGACTCTTCCTATAGCATGAGATGTGATATCTCAATGCTTCTAATACCAAACCTGAGACCCTTCCTATAACATGAGATGTGATATCCAACTCCTTCCCATTCCAATCCTGAGACCCTTATGATAGCATGAGATGTGATATCTCAATGCCTCTAATACCAAACCTGAGATACTTCTGATACCATGAGATATGATATCTCAATGCCTCTAATACCAAACCTGAGATCCTACCTCTAACATGAAATGTGATATCCATCTCCTTCCCTTTCCAAACCTGAGACCCTGCCTATAGCATGAGATGTGATATCCAAGTCCTTCCCATTCCAATCCTGAGACCCTTCCTATAGCATGTGATGTGATAACTCAATGCTTATACCAAACCTGAGACCCTTCCTATGGCATGAGATGTCATATACACCTCCTTCCCATTACAATCCTGAGACCCTTCCTATAGCATGAGATGTGATATCTCAATGCTTATACCAAACCTGAGACCCTTCCTATAGCATGAGATGTGATATCAAACTCCTTCCCATTCCAATCCTGAGACCCTTCCTATAGCATGAGATGTGATATCTCAATGCTTCTAATACCAAACCTGAGATCCTTCCTATAACATGAGATGTGATATCCAACTCCTTCCCATTCCAATCCTGAGACCCTTATGATAGCATGAGATGTGATATCTCAATGCCTCTAATACCAAACCTGAGATACTTCCGATAGCATGAGATGTGATATCTCAATGCTTCTAATACCAAACCTGAGATCCTTCCTATAACGAGATGTGATTTCCAAATCCTTCCCCTTCCAAACCTGAGACCCTCCCTTTAGCATGCGATGTGATATACAACTCCTTCCCATTCCAATCCTGAGACCCTTCTGATAGCATGAGATATGATATCTCAATGCCTCTAATACCAAACCTGAGATCCTACCTCTAACATGAAATGTGATATCCATCTCCTTCCCTTTCCAAACCTGAGACCCTGCCTATAGCATGAGATGTGATATCCAAGTCCTTCCCATTCCAATCCTGAGACCCTTCCTATAGCATGTGATGTGATATCTCAATGCTTATACCAAACCTGAGACCCTTCCTATGGCATGAGATGTCATATACAACTCCTTCCCATTACAATCCTGAGACCCTTCCTATAGCATGAGATGAGATATCTCAATGCTTATACCAAACCTGAGACCCTTCCTATAGCATGAGATGTGATATCCAACTTCTTCCCATTCCAATCCTAAGACCCTTCCAATAACATGAGATGTGATGTCTCAATGCTTCTAATACCAAACCTGAGATCTTTCCTATAACATGAGATGTGATATCCAACTCCTTCCCATTCCAAACCTGAGACCCTTCCTATGGCCTGAGATGTCATATACAACTCCTTCCCAATCCAATCCTGAAACCCTTCCTATAGCATGAGATGTGATATCTCAATGCTTATACCAAACCTGAGACCCTTCCTATAGCATGAGATGTGATATCCAACTTCTTCCCATTCCAATCCTAAGACCCTTCCTATAGCATGAGATGTGGTATCTCAATGCTTCTAATACCAAACCTGAGACCCTTCCTATAACATGAGATGTGATATCCAACTCCTTCCCATTCCAATCCTGAGACCCTTATGATAGCATGAGATGTGATATCTCAATGCCTCTAATACCAAACCTGAGATACTTCTGATACCATGAGATATGATATCTCAATGCCTCTAATACCAAACCTGAGATCCTACCTCTAACATGAAATGTGATATCCATCTCCTTCCCTTTCCAAACCTGAGACCCTGCCTATAGCATGAGATGTGATATCCAAGTCCTTCCCATTCCAATCCTGAGACCCTTCCTATAGCATGTGATGTGATATCTCAATGCTTATACCAAACCTGAGACCCTTCCTATGGCATGAGATGTCATATACAACTCCTTCCCATTACAATCCTGAGACCCTTCCTATAGCATGAGATGTGATATCTCAATGCTTATACCAAACCTGAGACCCTTCCTATAGCATGAGATGTGATATCCAACTCCTTCCCATTCCAATCCTGAGACCCTTCCTATAGCATGAGATGTGATATCTCAATGCTTCTAATACCAAACCTGAGATCCTTCCTATAACATGAGATGTGATATCCAACTCCTTCCCATTCCAATCCTGAGACCCTTATGATAGCATGAGATGTGATATCTCAATGCCTCTAATACCAAACCTGAGATACTTCCGATAGCATGAGATGTGATATCTCAATGCTTCTAATACCAAACCTGAGATCCTTCCTATAACGAGATGTGATTTCCAAATCCTTCCCCTTCCAAACCTGAGACCCTCCCTTTAGCATGCAATGTGATATACAACTCCTTCCCATTCCAATCCTGAGACCCTTCTGATAGCATGAGATATGATATCTCAATGCCTCTAATACCAAACCTGAGATCCTACCTCTAACATGAAATGTGATATCCATCTCCTTCCCTTTCCAAACCTGAGACCCTGCCTATAGCATGAGATGTGATATCCAAGTCCTTCCCATTCCAATCCTGAGACCCTTCCTATAGCATGTGATGTGATATCTCAATGCTTATACCAAACCTGAGACCCTTCCTATGGCATGAGATGTCATATACAACTCCTTCCCATTACAATCCTGAGACCCTTCCTATAGCATGAGATGTGATATCTCAATGCTTATACCAAACCTGAGACCCTTCCTATAGCATGAGATGTGATATCCAACTTCTTCCCATTCCAATCCTAAGACCCTTCCTATAACATGAGATGTGATGTCTCAATGCTTCTAATACCAAACCTGAGATCTTTCCTATAACATGAGATGTGATATCCAACTCCTTCCCATTCCAAACCTGAGACCCTTCCTATGGCCTGAGATGTCATATACAACTCCTTCCCAATCCAATCCTGAGACCCTTCCTATAGCATGAGATGTGATATCTCAATGCTTATACCAAATCTGAGACCCTTCCTATAGCATGAGATGTGATATCCAACTCCTTCCCATTCCAATCCTGAGACCCTTCCTATAGCATGAGATGTGATATCTCAATGCTTCTAATACCAAACCTGAGATCCTTCCTATAACATGAGATGTGATATCCAACTCCTTCCCATTCCAATCCTGAGACCCTTATGATAGCATGAGATGTGATATCTCAATGCCTCTAATACCAAACCTGAGATACTTCCGATAGCATGAGATGTGATATCTCAATGCTTCTAATACCAAACCTGAGATCCTTCCTATAACGAGATGTGATTTCCAAATCCTTCCCCTTCCAAACCTGAGACCCTCCCTTTAGCATGAGATGTGATATACAACTCCTTCCCATTCCAATCCTGAGACCCTTCTGATAGCATGAGATATGATATCTCAATGCCTCTAATACCAAACCTGAGATCCTACCTCTAACATGAAATGTGATATCCATCTCCTTCCCTTTCCAAACCTGAGACCCTGCCTATAGCATGAGATGTGATATCCAAGTCCTTCCCATTCCAATCCTGAGACCCTTCCTATAGCATGTGAAGTGATATCTCAATGCTTATACCAAACCTGAGACCCTTCCTATGGCATGAGATGTCATATACAACTCCTTCCCATTACAATCCTGAGACCCTTCCTATAGCATGAGATGTGATATCTCAATGCTTATACCAAACCTGAGACCCTTCCTATAGCATGAGATGTGATATCCAACTTCTTCCCATTCCAATCCTAAGACCCTTCCTATAACATGAGATGTGATGTCTCAATGCTTCTAATACCAAACCTGAGATCTTTCCTATAACATGAGATGTGATATCCAACTCCTTCCCATTCCAATCCTGAGACCCTTCCTATAGCATGAGATGTGATATCTCAATGCTTATACCAAACCTGAGACCCTTCATATAGCTTGAGATGTGATATCCAACTCCTTCCCATTCCAATTCTGAGACCCTTCCTATGCCATGAGACTTGATATCTCAATGCTTCTAATACCAAACCTGAGACCCGTCCTATAACATGAGATGTGATATCCAAATCCTTCCCCTTCCAAACCTTAGACCCTTCCTTTATCATGAGATGTGATATCCAACTCCTTCCCATTCCAATCCTGAGACCCTTCCCATATCATGAGATTTGTTATCTCAATGCTTCTAATATCAAACCTGAGACCCTCCCTATAGCATGAGATGTGACATCCAAGTCCTCCCCATTCCAATCCTGAGACCCTTCCTATAGCATGAGATGTGATATCTCAATGCTTCTAATACCAAACCTGAGACCCTTCCTATAACATTAGATGGGATATCCAACTCCTTCCCATTCCAATCCTGAGACCCTTCCGATAGCAGAGATGTGATATCTCAATGCGTATACCGAACCTGAGACCCTTCCTATGGCCTGAGATGTCATATACAACTCCTTCCCAATCCAATCCTGAGACCCTTCCTATAGCATGAGATGTGATATCTCAATGCTTATACCAAATCTGAGACCCTTCCTATAGCATGAGATGTGATATCCAACTCCTTCCCTTTCCAATCCTGAGACCCTTCCTATAGCATGAGATGTGATATCTCAATGCTTCTAATACCAAACCTGAGATCCTTCCTATAACATGAGATGTGATATCCAACTCCTTCCCATTTCAATCCTGAGACCCTTATGATAGCATGAGATGTGATATCTCAATGCCTCTAATACCAAACCTGAGATACTTCCGATAGCATGAGATGTGATATCTCAATGCTTCTAATACCAAACCTGAGATCCTTCCTTTAACATGACATGTGATTTCCAAATCCTTCCCCTTCCAAACCTGAGACCCTCCCTTTAGCATGAGATGTGATATACAACTCCTTCCCATTCCAATCCTGAGACCCTTCTGATAGCATGAGATGTGATATCTCAATGCCTCTAATACCAAACCTGAGATCCTACCTCTAACATGAAATGTGATATCCATCTCCTTCCCTTTCCAAACCTGAGACCCTGCCTATAGTATGAGATGTGATATCCAAGTCCTTCCCATTCCAATCCTGAGACCCTTCCTATAGCATGTGATGTGATATCTCAATGCTTATACCAAACCTGAGACCCTTCCTATGGCATGAGATGTCATATACAACTCCTTCCCATTCCAATCCTGAGACCCTTCCTATAGCATGAGATGTGATATATCAATGCTTATACCAAACCTGAGACCCTTCCTATAGCATGAGATGTGATATCCAACTTCTTCCCATTCCAATCCTGAGACCCTTCCTATAGCATGAGATGTGATATCTCAATGCTTATACCAAACCTGAGACCCTTCCTATAGCATGAGATGTGATATCTCAAGGCCTCTAATACCAAACCTGAGATCCTTCCTCTAACATGAGATGTGATATCCAACTCCTTCCCGTTCCAAACCTGAGACACTTCCTATAGCATATGTGATATCCAACTCCTTCCCATTCCAAACATGAGACCCTTCCTATAGCAAGAATGTAATATCCAACTCCTACCCATTCCAATCCTGAGACCCTTCCTATAGCAAGAGATGTGATATCCAAATCCTTCCCATTCCAATCCTGAGACCCTTCCTATAACATGAGATGTGATATCCAACTCCTTCCCATTCCAACCTGAGACACTTCCTATAGCATGAGAAGGGATATCCAACTCCTTCCCAATCCAATCTGGAGACCCTTCCGATAGCAGAGATGTGATATCTCAATGCTTATACCAAACCTGAGACCCTTCCTATGGCATGATATGTGATATCCAACTCCTTGCCATTCAAATCCTGAGACCCTTCCTATAGCATGAGAAGGGATATCCAACTCCTTCCCAATCCAATCCTGAGACCCTTCCGATAGCAGAGATGTGATATCTCAACGCTTCTACCAAACCTGAGACCCTTCCTTTAGCATGAGATGTGATATCCAAATCCTTCGCATTCCAATCCTGAGACCCTTCCTATAGCATGAGATGTGATATCACAATGCTTCTAATACCAAACCTGAGATCCTTCCTATAACATGAGATGTGATAATCAATTCCTTCCCATTCCAAACCTGAAACCCTTCCTACGGCATGAGATGTCATATACAACTCCTTCCCATTCCAATCCTGAGACCCTTCCTATAGCATGAGATGTGATATCTCAATGCTTATACCAAACCTGAGACCCTTCCTTTAGCATGAGATGTGATATCCAAATACTTCCCATTCCAATCCTAAAACCCTTCCTATAGCATGAGATGTGATATCTCAATGTTTCTAATAAAAAACCTGAGACCCTTCCTATAGCAAGAGATGTGATATCCAAATCCTTCCCATTCCAATCCTGAGACACTTCCTCTAACATGAGATGTGATATCCAACTCCTTCCCATTCCAACCTGAGACCCTTCCTATTGCATGAGAAGGGATATCCAACTCCTTCCCAATCCAATCCTGAGACCCTTCCGATAGCAGAGATGTGATATCTCAATGCTTATACCAAACCTGAGACCCTTCCTATGGCATGAGATGTGATATCCAACTCCTTGCCATTCAAATCCTGAGACCCTCCCTATAACAAGAGATGTCATATCCAACTCCTTCCCATTCCAAACCTGAGACCCTTCCTTTAGCATGAGATGTAATATCCAAATCCTTCACATTCCAATCCGGAGACCCTTCCTATAGCATGAGATGTGATATCTCAATGCTTCTAATACCAAACATGAGATCCTTCCTATAACATGAGATGTGATATCCAACTCCTTCCCATTCCAAACCTGAGACCCTTCCGATAGCCTGAGATGTGATATCTCAATGCTTCAAAAACCAAACATGAGAACCATCCTATAACATGAGATGTGAAATCCAAATCCTTCCCTTCCCAAACCTTAGACTCTTCCTATAGCTTGAGATGTGATATCCAACTCCTTCCCATTCCAATCCTGAGACACTTCCTATAGCATGAGATGTGATATCACAATGCTTCTAATACCAAACCTGAGACCCGTCCTATAACATGAGATGTGATATCCAAATCCTTCCCCTTCCAAACCTGAGACCCTTCCTTTAGCATGGGATGTGATATCCAGCTCCTCCCATTCCAATCCTGAGACCCTTCCGATAGCAGAGATGTGATATCTCAATGCTTATACCAAACCTGGGACGCTTCCTATGGCATGAGATGTGATATCCAACTCCTTGCCATTCAAATCCTGAGACCCTCCCTATAACAAGAGATGTCATATCCAACTCCTTCCCATTCCAAACCTGAGACCCTTTCTTTAGCATGAGATGTGATATCCAAATCCTTCACATTCCAATCCGGAGACCCTTCCTGTAGCATGAGATGTGATATCTCAATGCTTCTAATACCAAACCTGAGATCCTTCCTATAACATGAGATGTGATATCCAACTCCTTCCCATTCCAAACCTGAGACCCTTCCGATAGCATGAGATGTGATATCTCAATGCTTCAAAAACCAAACATGAGAACCATCCTATAACATGAGATGTGAAATCCAAATCCTTCCCTTCCCAAACCTGAGACTCTTCCTATAGCATGAGATGTGATATCTCAATGCTTATACCAAACCTGAAACCCTTCCTATAGCATGAGATGTGATATCCAACTCCTTCCCCTTCCAATCCTGAGACACTTCCTATAGCATGAGATGTGATATCACAATGCTTCTAATACCAAACCTGAGACCCGTCCTATAACATGAGATGTGATATCCAAATCCTTCCCCTTCCAAACCTGAGACCCTTCCTTTAGCATGAGATGTGATATCCAGCTCCTCCCATTCCAATCCTGAGACCCTTCCGATAGCATGAGATGTGATATCTCAATGCTTCTAATATCAAAACTGAGACCCTCCCTATAGCATGAGATGTGATATCTAAGTCCTTCCCATTCCAATCCTGAGACCCTTCCGATAGCAGAGATGTGATATTTCAATGCTTATACCAATCCTGAGACCCTTCCTATAACATGAGATGTGATATCCAACTCCTTCCCATTCCAACCTGAGACACTTCCTATAGCATGAGAAGGGATATCCAACTCCTTCCCAATCCAATCCGGAGACCCTTCCGATAGCAGAGATGTGATATCTCAATTCTTATACCAAACCTGAGACCCTTCCTATGGCATGATATGTGATATCCAACTCCTTGCCATTCAAATCCTGAGACCCTTCCTATAGCATGAGAAGGGATATGTTATGT
Organism: Ambystoma mexicanum; assembly: GCF_040938575.1. Classification (NCBI taxonomy): domain Eukaryota; kingdom Metazoa; phylum Chordata; class Amphibia; order Caudata; family Ambystomatidae; genus Ambystoma; species Ambystoma mexicanum. The sequence goes on from NC_090929.1 coordinate 792,826,389, forward strand.
TATGTTATGTTATTTTGCATTTATATAGCGCCTTATATACCATTGGTATGGTCTGAAGGCGCTGGTAGGTTGAACGCCCTTGGGAACCGAAGTTCGGGTCAGTAGAGAGAGAAGAGAGAGTCAAAAGTGCGTGTGTGCACCAGGTATGTGTGCAGCTGATGCGGAATTCAGGTGGTAGCTGCTTCTTAGCGGTAGGTGTGGTGGTTTAGAGATCAGGAGTATGTGTTCGCTCTGGCTGGCTTTATCCAGGACGAATGTGGCTGTGTTAGGCCTGAGGAGAACGCCTGGCTGGGGGGTGTGAAACCAGCAGTGTTTACTTAGAGTGTTGTGGAGTGAGCGGGAGATGTAGGTATGAGAACAGTTATACCGAATGGTGTCATAGTATCTCTGTGTTCTAGTTGAGTGGTGATGTAAGGGAGAGAGTAGGCGTGAGGTGTGTTATGATAAGTACTCTTTCAAATGTTCACTGCATTCCAAAACATATTATGTATGTCACGCAGTTCCGAGCGGGCAGGTCCGTTCTATTCATTTTGTTCATTTCAGGCGTTCGGGATTGTACTACACATTCATGCTTGCTTGACCTATTCTTCTCCAGTGTGCCTCACGCATGCTCTCATGTGTTCCATAAGTGTGCACTCCTGTCTTTCTTGTGCATGCATTCCAGTCTACCCAGCGCATGAACTCCTGTCTGCCTACGCATTCATCCGCTTTGTATACTCAAACGCTTTCTATACACTCATCCGCCCTCCACATTCATCCGCACCCCACACTCCTCCGCTCCCTGCACTCATCGGTCCTCCACATTTCTCTGCTCCCGCACTCATCCGCTCCCCACACTCATCCGCTCCCCAACACTCATCCGCTCCCCAACACTCATCCGCTCTCCACACTCATCCGCTCTCCACACTTGCTCTGTGCTTTCCACATTCAGTCGCTCTCTACGCTCCTCCGTTCTCCATGCTCCTCCGCTCTCCACACTCATCCGCACTCCACACTCATCCGCTCTCCATACTCATCCGCTCTCCACACTCATCCGCTCTCCACACTCATCCGCTCTCCACGCTTATCTGCTTTCCACGTTTCCCACCCATCCGTTCTCCATACTCGTCCGATTTCCACGCTCATCCACTCTCCATGCTCATCCGTTCTCGGCGTTCATCCGCCCTCCTCGCTCGTCTTTTCAACATGCTCGTTCACTCTTACACTTTCGTCTGGTTAAACGTCGTCCGCTCCGCACATTCGTCCGGTCCGCACATTCGTCCCGTCTACATACTCGTCCCGTCTATACATTTCTCCCGTTTACACAGTCATCCCGTGTACACACTCGTCCCGTCTAGACACTCGTACAGTCTTGATACTCGATTACCCGGACCACCCACACATCGGCAAAACATACTACTCGTTGGCCTGATAATATTAATTGTCTGTTCTGCGTGACTATCCGTTCCAGACACTCATCCGCACTGTGTGTTTGTTCGCTCTACACATTCATCTGTTTCACAACTTTCATCCGCGCCACACATTCATCCACTTCACACACTCGTCCGCTCCACACACTCGTCCGCTCCACACATTCGTCCGTTCAGCATACTCGTCCGCTCCACACTATTCGTCCGCACCAAAACGCTCATCCATTCCACACACAACATCCATTTCACACACTCACCCGGCACCACACATTCATCTTTTCGCACATTCGTCCGCTCTATCAGCTCATCTGCGCCGCTCGTACGTCTGCTCCACGTATTCGTTTGTTTCGGAACACTCATCCGCTCTCCGCACTCGTCCGCTTTCCACATTCATCCGTTTTCCACACTCATCCGCTCTCCACACTCATCCGCTCTCCACACTCATCCGCTCTCCACACTCATCTGTTCTCTAAATTCATCCGCTCTCGCAATCATCCGCTCTCCACCGTCGTCTGCTCTCCAGGCTCACTGCATCCTACGCTTCTGCGCTCTTCACTCAGTCGTTCTCCACACTCGCTCTGTGCTTTCCATACTCATCCTCTCTCCACACTCATCTGCTCTCTACACTCACCCGCTCTCACACTCATCTGCTCTCCACCGCCATCCGCTCTCCAGGCTCAACTGCATCCTACGCTTCTGCGCTCTTCACTCAGTCGTTCTCCACACTCGCTCTGTGCTTTCTACATTCAGTCGCTCTCCACGCTACTGCGCTCTTCACACTCATCCGCTCTCCACACTCATCCACTCTCCTCACTCATCCGCTTTCTACACTCATCCGCTCTCATACTCATCCGCTCTCACACTCATCCGCTCTCGCGGCTCAACTGTATCTTACGCTTCTGCGCTCTCCGCTCAGTCGTTTTCCACATTCGCTCCGTGCTTTTCGACATTCAGTCGTTCTCCACGCTCCTCCACTCTTCATGCTCCTCCGCTCTTCAATATTCATCCGCTCTCCGTACTCATTTGTTCTCTACACTCATCCGCTCTCCACACTCATCCGCTCTCCACACTCATCCGCTCTCCACACTCATCAGCTCTCCACGCTCATTCGCTCTCCACACTCATCTGCTCTCCATACTCATCCGATTTCCACGCTCGTCCGTTCTCCATGTTCGTCCGTTCTTGACGTTCATCCGCCCTCTTCGCTCGTCACTTCTAGATTCTCATTCACTCTAACACTTTCGTCTGGTCAAGCGTCCATCTAGATCTCCTAGTTTTCTGATGATTTATTCATATTATCCACTTCACTGTTTTGATCTACATTATTCGTTTGGTATTGTTCGTCTTATGGTTTAAATTCGATTTTATTTATTTATTTATTCATTTTTTTTTTTTAATATTTTTTTTTTTTTTAGTTGTACATTTCTTGCTTCTCGTCAAATTGCTGGTTAGTTTTAGGGGAAGAGCCAGGTTTTCAGTAGTTTGCGGAAGGCCGTTAAGTCTTCAGTTAGGCGGATGTGGGGTGGGAGCGAGTTCCATAGGGTTGGGGCTAGCGTTGAGAATGATGATCCGCCTAACCTGGTTGAGTTTGTCTTAGGGATTACAAGGAGGCCGGCTGAGCTTGATCTTAGGGTGCGAGTGGGGTGATAAGGTATTAGCTTGTCTTGAAGATATTGCGGTCCGGTTTTATGTAGTGCTCGATGGGAGAGGCATAAGGTTTTGAAAGCTACCCTACGGGCTACTGGAAGCCAGTGCAGTGTCTTAAGGGCTGGGGATACGTGGTCTCTTGGACCGAGCGCGAGTAGCATTTTGGCTGCCGCGTTTTGTGCTCTTTGGAGTTTGTTTAGTTGGTAGGCATGAATTCCGAGGTATAGGGAGTTTCCGTAGTCCAGTCTTGATATGACAATTGATTGGACCGCGGAGACTCTGTTGGGAAATGAGAGATATGGAAGGATGCGCCTAAGATTTTTGAGGTGGTAGTGGCAGGATTTTGAGACATTGTTGACTTGGCGCGAGAGTGTTAGGTCGGAGTCTAAGGTGCATCCAAGATTTTTCACTGTGTTGGAGGGTGTCGGTGAGTTGCCCATGGCGGGTGGCCAGGGTAGTGGGTGCGGAAGAAGATCGAGCTTGCCGCAAATCATGATTTCTGTTTTGGAGGGGTTTAACAGGAGGTGGCTTTGGGTCATCCAGAGTTCTATGTTAAGGAGGCAGGATGCCAGGTCGGGTCGGGATTCGGGTTTCGAGTTCAGGATTTTTAGAATTAGTTGAGTGTCGTCGGCGTAGTTGTAACAGAGGATGTTGTGTGAACGAATTATTGGTGGGAGAGTGATCAGGTAAAGATTGAACAGGAGGGCGGATAGACATGCTCCCTGAGGGACTCCCGTGTCGACAGGTCGGGGTTGTGAGGTAAAGCTGGAGAGTGTCGTTATTTGGTGCCGGTCTTTGAGGAATGAAGCTATCCATTTAAGGGAGGTTCCGCGGATTCCTATGGAGTGGAGTCGGTCTAGGAGGATTGAGTGATTGATCGTGTCAAAGGCGGCCGATAGGTCGAGGAGGATTAGTGCGGCGCATCCGGCGGAGTCTGCTGTCATTTTAAGGTCATCCCAGATCGAGGTTAGGGTGGTTTCAGTTCTGTGGCGTGATCTGAAGCCTGATTGGGCTGGGTCTAGGAGGTTGTTGGTTTCGACAAAGGAGTTTAGTTGGGAGTAGGCGGTTCGGTCAATGAGTTTGGCAAGGAACCTAGTGTTTGAGATTGGGCGGTAGTTTTTGGGCTCGAGTGGATCGAGCAATGGTTTTTTAATTAGAGGTTTGACGTGCACCGTTTTGAATGCGTCGGGAAAGATACCGGAGGAGAGGGAGGAATTTATGATAGATCTTGCGTATTCTCCTGCGCAGGTTGAGGCAAAAATTTCTTTAAGGGTTGTGGCTGGGCAGGGGTCCAGCGGTGAACCAGAAGGTTTGCGGGCAGATAGCAGTTTGAGAAACTGTTCTGGCGATATTGGACTAAAGGATTCAAACGTTGGTTGCGTGGAGGTTACGGTTGCAGGGCTGGGCGGTATGGGCGGAGGATTGCTCGGTGGCTGAAGTTGAGCCATCTTAGTGTTTAGAGTTTTTGTTCTTTCGATAGCCGTGTTGTGAAAGTGGAGGGAGAGTGAGTCGCACAGTGATTGTGTGGCGGCCGGGCTGGTTGTATTGCAAGCAGGATTGGTGAATTCTGAGATGATTTTGTGGAGTTCTTTGCTTGGGTTTTTGCAGTTTAGGATTCGGGTGTTGTAGTGGGCTTTTTTTGCTTTCCGGATTTCGGACTTATATTGATAGAGGTGACGGGCCAAGGTGGTCCTGTTTTCGTGGGTTTTCTCTTTCTGCCATTTGCGTTCTAGGTATTTGTAAAGTCGTTTAGTGGTCTTCAACTCAGGAGTGAACCATCTGGGGAAAGGGGCGCAGCGGGTTGATGGTTTGCATGGGGGGGTGAGTCGTAAAAGAGGTGCGTTGAGCCATGAGTCAAAGGCCTCAGGGGTTAATTTGTTGTCGGGAGGGCAGGTGGGTGGTGGAGATTGGAGGAGTGCCTCGGCTAGGTCCGGGGTGATCGTTAATTTTTTCCAGCATTTGCGTAAAATCGGAGGTTCGGATGCAAGTACGGGAAGGGGGTCAGGTGAGTGGATGGCGAACGAGAGAATGAAGTGATCTGACCAGATGATTGGGGTGGGAGGCTTTAAATGAATCAGGGTGTTGGAGCTAAAGATGGCATCGAGAGTGTGTCCTTTGTAATGAGTCGGACCGTTTATGTGGGGTTGGAGATTAATTGCATCTAAACCATCAACCAGGGAGTGTGTCATAGGGTTGGTGGGGATGTCGAGCCATATGTTGAAGTCACCAAGGAGGGTGAGGTTTCAATGGTTTAGTTGCATGGTGGCGATTGAGTCGCAAAGGTTGTTTGCGAATTGTCTATCGTAACCAGGGGGCCTGTAGATTATTAAGAAACTGTGAGATCCAATCCTGAGACCCTTCCGATAGCAGAGATGTGATATCTCAACGCTTCTACCAAACCTGAGACCCTTCCTTTAGCATGAGATGTGATATCCAAATCCTTCGCATTCCAATCCTGAGACCCTTCCTATAGCATGAGATGTGATATCTCAATGCTTCTAATACCAAACCTGAGATCCTTCCTATAACATGAGATGCGATATCCAATTCCTTCCCATTCCAAACCTGAGACCCTTCCTATTGGATGAGATGTGATATCCAACTCCTTCCCATTCCAACCGTGAGACCCTTCCTATACCATGAGATGTGATATCTCAATGCTTCTAATACCAAACCTGAGATCCTTCCTATAACATGAGATGTGATATCAAACTCCTTCCCATTCCAAACCTTTGCTTCTATCAAACCTGAGACCCTTCCTTTAGCATGAGATGTGATATCCAACTCCTTACCATTCCAATCCTGAGACCCTTCCTATAACATGACGTGATATCCAACTCCTTCCCATTCCAATCCTGAGACTCTTCCTATAGCATGAGATGTGATATCTCAATGCTTCTAAAACCAAACATGAGAACCATCCTATAACATGAGATGTGAAATCCAAATCATTCCCTTTCCAAACCTGAGACCCTTCCTATAGCTTGAGATGTGATATCAAACTCCTTCCCATTCAATGTGATATCCAACTCCTTCCCATTCCAATCCTGAGACCCTTCCTATACCATGAGATGTGATATCTCAATGCTTCTAATACCAAACCTGAGACCCGTCCTAAAACATGAGATGTGAGATCCAAATCCTTCCCCTTTCAAACCTGCAACCTTTCCTTTAGCATGAGATGTGATATCCAACTCCTTCCCATTCCAAACCTGAGACCCTTCCTATAGCTTGAGATGTTATATCTTAATGCTTCTAAAACCAAACCTGAGAACCATCCTATAACATGTGAAATCCAAATCCTTCCCTTTCCAAACCTGAGACCCTTCCGATAGCATGAGATGTGATATCTCAATGCTTCTAAAACCAAACATGAGAACCATCCTATAACATGAGATGTGAAATCCAAATCCTTCCCTTTCCAAACCTGAGACCCTTCCTATCGCTTGAGATGTGATATCAAACTCCTTCCCATTCCAATCCTGAGATAGCTTGAGATGTGATATCCAACTCCTTCCCATTCCAATCCTGAGACCCTTCCTATACCATGAGATGTGATATCTCAATGCTTCTAACACCAAACCTGAGACCGGTCCTATAACATGAGATGTGATATCCAAATCCTTCCCCTTCCAAACCTTAGACCCTTCCTATAGCATGAGATGTGATATCTCAATGCTTCTAATACCAAACCTGAGACCCTTCCTATAACGAGATGGGATATCCAACTCCTTCCCATTCCAATCCTGAGACCCTTCCGATAGCAGAGATGTGATATCTCAATGCTTGTACCAAACCTGTGACCCTTCCTATGGCATGAGATGTCATATACAACTCCTTCCGATTCCAATCCTGAGACCCTTCCTATAGCATAAGATGGGATATCTCAATGCTTATACCAAACCTGAGACCCTTCCTATAGCATGAGATGTGATATCCAATTCCTTCCCATTCCAATCCTGAGACCCTTCCTATAGCATGAGATGTGATATCTCAATGCTTCTAATACCAAACCTGAGATCCTTCCTATAACATGAGATGTGATATCAAACTCCTTCCCATTCCAATCCTTTGCTTCTATCAAACCTGAGACCCTTCCTTTAGCATGAGATGTGATATCCAACTCCTTTCCATTCCAATCCTGAGACCCTTCCTATAACATGACGTGATATCCAACTCCTTCCCATTGCAATCCTGAGACTCTTCCTATAGCATGAGATGTGATATCTCAATGCTTCTAAAACCAAACATGAGAACCATCCTATAACATGAGATGTGAAATCCAAATCATTCCCTTTCCAAACCTGAGACCCTTCCTATAGCTTGAGATGTGATATCAAACTCCTTCCCATTCAATGTGATATCCAACTCCTTCCCATTCCAATCCTGAGACCCTTCCTATACCATGAGATGTGATATCTCAATGCTTCTAATACCAAACCTGAGACCCGTCCTAAAACATGAGATGTGAGATCCAAATCCTTCCCCTTCCAAACCTGAGACCTTTCCTTTAGCATGAGATGTGATATCCAACTCCTTCCCATTCCAAACCTGAGACCCTTCCTATAGCATGAGATGTTATATCTTAATGCTTCTAAAACCAAACCTGAGAACCATCCTATGACATGTGAAATCCAAATCCTTCCCTTTCCAAACCTTAGACCCTTCCAATAGCATGAGATGTGATATCTCAATGCTTCTAAAACCAAACATGAGAAGCATCCTATAACATGAGATGTGAAATCCAAATCCTTCCCTTTCCAAACCTGAGACCCTTCCTATCGATTGAGATGTGATATCAAACTCCTTCCCATTCCAATCCTGAGATAGTTTGAGATGTGATATCCAACTCCTTCCCATTCCAATCCTGAGACCCTTCCTATACCATGAGATGTGATATCTCAATGCTTCTAATACCAAACCTGAGACCCGTCCTAAAACATGAGATGTGAGATCCAAATCCTTCCCCTTCCAAACCTGAGACCCTTCCTATAGCTTGAGATGTGATATCAAACTCCTTCCCATTCCAATCCTGAGATAGCTTGAGATGTGATATCCAACTCCATCCCATTCCAATCCTGATACCCTTCTGATAGCATGAGATGTGATATCTCAATGCTTATACCAAACCTGATGACCCTTCCTATGGCATGAGATGTGATATCCAACTCCTTCCCATTCCAATCCTGAGTTCCTTCCTATAGCATGAGATGTGATATCTCAATGCTTCTATCGAACCTGAAACCCTTCCTTTAGCATGAGATATGATATCCAACTCCTTCCCATTCAAATCCTGAGACCCTTCCTATAACATGAGACGTGATATCCAACTCCTTCCCATTCCAATCCTGAGACTCTTCCTATAGCATGAGATGTGATATCTCAATGCTTCTAATACCAAACCTGGGACCAGTCCTATAACATGAGATATGATATCCAAATCCTTCCCCTTCCAAACCTGAGACCCTTCCTTTAGCATGGAATGTGATATCCAAATCCTTCCCATTCCAATCCTGAAACCCTTCCTATAGCATGAGATGTGATATCTCAATGTTTCTAATAAAAAACCTGAGACCCTTCCTATAACATGAGATGTGATATCCAAATCCTTCCCCTTCCAAACCTGAGACCCTCCCTTTAGCATGAGATGTGATATCCAACTCCTTCCCATTCCAATCCTGAGACCCTTCTGATAGCATGAGATGTGATATCTCAATGCCTCTAATACCAAACCTGAGATCCTACCTCTAACATGAAATGTGATATCCAACTCTTTCCCCTTCCAAACCTGAGAGCCTTCCTATAGCATGAGATGTGATATCCAAGTCCTTCCCATTCCAATCCTGAGACCCTTCCTATAACATGAGATGTGATATCCAACTCCTTCCCATTCCAATCCTGAGACCCTTCCTATAGCATGAGATGTGATATCTCAATGCTTCTAATACCAAACCTGAGATCCTTCCTATAACATGAGATGTGATATCAAACTCCTTCCCATTCCAAACCTTTGCTTCTATCAAACCTGAGACCCTTCCTTTAGCATGAGATGTGATATCCAACTCCTTACCATTCCAATCCTGAGACCCTTCCTATAACATGACGTGAGATCCAACTCCTTCCCATTCCAATCCTGAGACTCTTCCTACAGCATGAGATGTGATATCTCAATGCTTCTAAAACCAAACATGAGAACCATACTATAACATGAGATGTGAAATCCAAATCATTCCCTTTCCAAACCTGAGACCCTTCCGATAGCTTGAGATGTAATATCAAACTCCTTCCCATTCCAAACCTGAGACCCTTCCTATAGCATGAGATGTTATATCTTAATGCTTCTAAAACCAAACCTGAGAACCATCCTATAACATGAGATGTGAAATCCAAATCCTTCCCTTTCCAAACCTGAGACCCTTCCTATCGCTTGAGATGTGATATCAAACTCCTTCCCATTCCAATCCTGAGATAGCTTGAGATTTGATATCCAACTCCTTCCCATTCCAATCCTGAGACCCCTCCTATACCATGAGATGTGATATCTCAATGCTTCTAATACCAAACCTGAGACCCGTCCTAAAACATGAGATGTGAGATCCAAATCCTTCCCCTTCCAAACCTGAGACCCTTCCTATAGCTTGAGATGTGATATCAAACTCCTTCCCATTCCAATCCTGAGATAGCTTCAGATGTGATATCCAACTCCATCCCATTCCAATCCTGATACCCTTCTGATAGCATGAGATGTGATATCTCAATGCTTATACCAAACCTGATGACCCTTCCTATGGCATGAGATGTGATATCCAACTCCTTCCCATTCCAATCCTGAGTTCCTTCCTATAGCATGAGATGTGATATCTCAATGCTTCTATCAAACCTGAAACCCTTCCTTTAGCATGAGATATGATATCCAACTCCTTCCCATTCAAATCCTGAGACCCTTCCTATAACATGAGACGTGATATCCAACTCCTTCCCATTCCAATCCTGAGACTCTTCCTATAGCATGAGATGTGATATCTCAATGCTTCTAATACCAAACCTGGGACCAGTCCTATAACATGAGATATGATATCCAAATCCTTCCCATTCCAAACCTTTGCTTCTATCAAACCTGAGACCCTTCCTTTAGCATGAGATGTGATATCCAACTCCTTACCATTCCAATCCTGAGACACTTCCTATAACATGACGTGAGATCCAACTCCTTCCCATTCCAATCCTGAGACTCTTCCTATAGCATGAGATATGATATCTCAATGCTTCTAAAACCAGACATGAGAACCATCCTATAACATGAGATGTGAAATCCAAATCATTCCCTTTCCAAACCTGAGACCCTTCCTATAGCTTGAGATGTAATATCAAACTCCTTCCCATTCCAAACCTGAGACCCTTCCTATAGCATGAGATGTTATATCTTAATGCTTCTAAAACCAAACCTGAGAACCATCCTATAACATGAGATGTGAAATCCAAATCCTTCCCTTTCCAAACCTGAGACCCTTCCTATCGCTTGAGATGTGATATCAAACTCCTTCCCATTCCAATCCTGAGATAGCTTAGGATGTGATATCCAACTCCTTCCCATTCCAATCCTGAGACCCTTCCTATACCATGAGATGTGATATCAAACTCCTTCCCATTCCAATCCTGAGATAGCTGGAGATGTGATATCCAACTCCATCCGATTCCAATCCTGATACCCTTCTGATAGCATGAGATGTGATATCTCAATGCTTATACCAAACCTGATGACCCTTCTATGGCATGAGATGTGATATCCAACTCCTTCCCATTCCAATCCTGAGTTCCTTCCTATAGCATGAGATGTGATATCTCAATGCTTCTATCAAACCTGAAACCCTTCCTTTAGCATGAGATGTGATATCCAACTCCTTCCCATTCCAATCCTGAGACCCTTCCTATAACATGAGACGTGATATCCAACTCCTTCCCATTCCAATCCTGAGACTCTTCCTATAGCATGAGATGTGATATCTCAATGCTTCTAATACCAAACCTGGGACCCGTCCTATAACATGAGATATGATATCCAAATCCTTCCCCTTCCAAACCTGAGACCCTTCCTTTAGCATGAGATGTGATATCCAAATCCTTCCCATTCCAATCCTGAAACCCTTCCTATAGCATGAGATGTGATATCTCAATGTTTCTAATAAAAAACCTGAGACCCTTCCTATAACATGAGATGTGATATCCAAATCCTTCCCCTTCCAAACCTGAGACCCTCCCTTTAGCATGAGATGTGATATCCAACTCCTTCCCATTCCAATCCTGAGACCCTTCTGATAGCATGAGATGTGATATCTCAATGCCTCTAATACCAAACCTGAGATCCTACCTCTAACATGAAATGTGATATCCAAATCCTTCCCCTTCCAAACCTGAGACCCTTCCTTTAGCATGAGATGTGATATCCAAATCCTTCCCATTCCAATCCTGAAACCCTTCCTATAGCATGAGATGTGATATCTCAATGCTTCTAATACCAAACCTGGGACCCGTCCTATAACATGAGATGTGATATCCAAATCCTTCCCCTTCCTATAGCATGAGATGTGATATCTCAATGCTTCTAATACCAAACCTGAGACCCTTCCTATAACGAGATGAGATATCCAACTCCTTCCCATTCCAATCCTGAGACCCTTCCGATAGCAGAGATGTGATATCTCAATGCTTATACCAAACCTGTGACCCTTCCTATGGCATGAGATGTCATATACAACTCCTTCCGGTTCCAATCCTGAGACCCTTCCTATAGCATGAGATGGGATATCTCAATGCTTATACCAAACCTGAGACCCTTCCTATAGCATGAGATGTGATATCCAACTCCTTCCCATTCCAATCCTGAGACCCTTCCTATAGCATGAGATGTGATATCTCAATGCTTCTAATACCAAACCTGAGTTCCTTCCTATAACATGAGATGTGATATCAAACTCCTTCCCATTCCAAACCTTTGCTTCTATCAAACCTGAGACCCTTCCTTTAGCATGAGATGTGATATCCAACTCCTTCCCATTCCAATCCTGAGACCCTTCCTATAACATGAGACGTGATATCCAACTCCTTCCCATTCCAATCCTGAGACTCTTCCTATAGCATGAGATGTGATATCTCAATGCTTCTAAAACCAAACATGAGAACCATCCTATAACATGAGATGTGAAATCCAAATCATTCCCTTTCCAAACCTGAGACCCTTCCTATAGCTTGAGATGTGATATCAAACTCCTTCCCATTCAATGTGATATCCAACTCCTTCCCATTCCAATCCTGAGACCCTTCCTATACCATGAGATGTGATATCTCAATACTTCTAATACCAAACCTGAGACCCGTCCTAAAACATGAGATGTGAGATCCAAATCCTTCCCCTTTCAAACCTGAGACCTTTCCTTTAGCATGAGATGTGATATCAAACTCCTTCCCATTCCAAACCTGAGACCCTTCCTATAGCATGAGATGTTATATCTTAATGCTTCTAAAACCAAACCTGAGAACCATCCTATAACATGTGAAATCCAAAGTCCTTCCCTTTCCAAACCTGATACCCTTCCGATAGCATGAGATGTGATATCTCAATGCTTCTAAAACCAAACATGAGAACCATCCTATAACATGAGATGTGAAATCCAAATCCGTCCCTTTCCAAACCTGAGACCCTTCCTATAGCTTGAGATATGATATCAAACTCCTTCCCATTCCATTCCTGAGATAGCTTGAGATGTGATATCCAACTCCTTCCCATTCCAATCCTGAGACCCTTCCTATACCATGAGATGTGATATCTCAATGCTTCTAATACCAAACCTGAGACCCGTCCTAAAACATGAGATGTGAGATCCAAATCCTTCCCCTTCCAAACCTGAGACCCTTCCTATAGCTTGAGATGTGATATCAAACTCCTTCCCATTCCAATCCTGAGATAGCTTGAGATGTGAGATCCAACTCCATCCCATTCCAATCCTGAGACCCTTCCGATAGCATGAGATGTGATATCTCAATGCTTCTGATATCAAAACTGAGACCCTCCCTATAGTATGAGATGTTATATCTAAGTCCTTCCCATTCCTATCCTGAAACCCTTCCGATAGCAGAGATGTGATATCTCAATGCTTATACCAAACCTAATGACCCTTCCTTTGGCATGAGATGTGATATCCAACTCCTTCCCATTCCAATCCTGAGTTCCTTCCTATAGCATGAGATGTGATATCTCAATGCTTCTATCAAACCTGAGACCCTTCCTTTAGCATGAGATGTGATATCCAACTCTTTCCCATTCCAATCCTGAGACCCTTCCTATAACATGAGACGTGATATCCAACTCCTGCCCATTCCAATCCTGAGACTCTTCCTATAGCATGAGATGTGATATCTCAATGCTTCTAATACCAAACCTGGGACCCGTCCTATAACATGAGATATGATATCCAAATCCTTCCCCTTCCAAACCTGAGACCCTTCATTTAGCATGAGATGTGATATCCAAATCCTTACCATTCCAATCCTGAAACCCTTCCTATAGCATGAGATGTGATATCTCAATGTTTCTAATAAAAAAACTGAGACCCTTCCTATAGCAAGAGATGTGATATCCAAATCCTTCCCATTCCAATCCTGAGACCCTTCCTATAACGAGATGTGATATCCAACTCCTTCCCATTCCAACCTGAGACCCTTCCTATAGCATGAGAAGGGATATCCAACTCCTTCCCATTCCAATCCTGAGACCCTTCCTATACCATGAGATGTGATATCTCAATGCTTCTTATAAAAAACCTGAGACCCTTCCGATAGCAAGAGATGTGATATCCAAATCCTTCCCATTCCAATCCTGAGATCCTTCCTATAACATGAGATGTGATATCCAATTCCTTCCCATTCCAAATCTGAGACCCTTCCTATTGGATGAGATGTGATATCCAACTCCTTCCCATTCCAATCCTGATACCCTTCTGATAGCATGAGATGTTATATCTTTATGCTTCTAAAACCAAACCTGAGAACCATCCTATGACATGTGAAATCCAAATCCTTCCCTTTCCAAACCTGAGACCCTTCCGATAGCATGAGATGTGATATCTCAATGCTTCTAAAACCAAACATGAGAACCATCCTATAACATGAGATGTGAAATCCAAATCCTTCCCTTTCCAAACCTGAGACCCTTCCTATCGCTTGAGATGTGATATCAAACTCCTTCCCATTCCAATCCTGAGATAGCTTGAGATGTGATATCCAACTCCTTCCCATTCCAATCCTGAGACCCTTCCTATACCATCAGATGTGATATCAAACTCCTTCCCATTCCAATCCTGAGATAGCTGGAGATGTGATATCCAACTCCATCCCATTCCAATCCTGATACCCTTCTGATAGCATGAGATGTGATATCTCAATGCTTATACCAAACCTGATGACCCTTCCTATGGCATGAGATGTGATATCCAACTCCTTCCCATTCCAATCCTGAGTTCCTTCCTATAGCATGAGATGTGATATCTCAATGCTTCTATCAAACCTGAAACCCTTCCTTTAGCATGAGATGTGATATCCAACTCCTTCCCATTCCAATCCTGAGACCCTTCCTATAACATGAGACGTGATATCCAACTCCTTCCCATTCCAATCCTGAGACTCTTCCTATAGCATGAGATGTGATATCTCAATGCTTCTAATACCAAACCTGGGACCCGTCCTATAACATGAGATATGGTATCCAAATCCTTCCCCTTCCAAACCTGAGACCCTTCCTTTAGCATGAGATGTGATATCCAAATCCTTCCCATTCCAATACTGAAACCCTTCCTATAGCATGAGATGTGATATCTCAATGTTTCTAATAAAAAACCTGGGACCCGTCCTATAACATGAGATATGGTATCCAAATCCTTCCCCTTCCAAACCTGAGACCCTCCCTTTAGCATGAGATGTGATATCCAACTCCTTCCCATTCCAATCCTGAGACCCTTCTGATAGCATGAGATGTGATATCTCAATGCCTCTAATACCAATCCTGAGATCCTACCTCTAACATGAAATGTGATATCCAACTCTTTCCCCTTCCAAACCTGAGACCCTTCCTATAACATGAGATGTGATATCCAACTTCTTCCCATTCCAATCCTGAGACTCTTCCTATAGCATGAGATGTGATATCTCAATGCTTCTAATACCATACCTGGGACCCGTCCTAAAACATGAGATGTGATATCCAAATCCTTCCCCTTCCAAACCTTAGACCCTTCCTATAGCATGAGATGTGATATCTCAATGCTTCTAATACCAAACCTGAGACCCTTCCTATAACGAGATGAGATATCCAACTCCTTCCCATTCCAATCCTGAGACCCTTCCGATAGCAGAGATGTGATATCTCAATGCCTATACCAAACCTGTGACCCTTCCTATGGCATGAGATGTCATATACAACTCCTTCCGGTTCCAATCCTGAGACCCTTCCTATAGCATGAGATGGGATATCTCAATGCTTATACCAAACCTGAGACCCTTCCTATAGCATGAGATGTGATATCCAACTCCTTCACATTCCAATCCTGAGACCCTTCCTATAGCATGAGATGTGATATCTCAATGCTTCTAATACCAAACCTGAGTTCCTTCCTATAACATGAGATGTGATATCAAACTCCTTCCCATTCCAAACCTTTGCTTCTATCAAACCTGAGACCCTTCCTTTAGCATGAGATGTGATATCCAACTCCTTCCCATTCCAATCCTGAGACCCTTCCTATAACATGAGACGTGATATCCAACTCCTTCCCATTCCAATCCTGAGACTCTTCCTATAGCATGAGATGTGATATCTCAATGCTTCTAAAACCAAACATGAGAACCATCCTATAACATGAGATGTGAAATCCAAATCATTCCCTTTCCAAACCTGAGACCCTTCCTATAGCTTGAGATGTGATATCAAACTCCTTCCCATTCAATGTGATATCCAATTCCTTCCCATTCCAATCCTGAGACCCTTCCTATACCATGAGATGTGATATCTCAATACTTCTAATACCAAACCTGAGACCCGTCCTAAAACATGAGATATGAGATCCAAATCCTTCCCCTTTCAAACCTGAGACCTTTCCTTTAGCATGAGATGTGATATCAAACTCCTTCCCATTCCAAACCTGAGACCCTTCCTATAGCATGAGATGTTATATCTTAATGCTTCTAAAACCAAACCTGAGAACCATCCTATCACATGTGAAATCCAAAGTCCTTCCCTTTCCAAACCTGAGACCCTTCCGATAGCATGAGATGTGATATCTCAATGCTTCTAAAACCAAACATGAGAACCATCCTATAACATGAGATGTGAAATCCAAATCCTTCCCTTTCCAAACCTGAGACCCTTCCTATAGCTTGAGATATGATATCAAACTCCTTCCCATTCCAATCCTGAGATAGCTTGAGATGTGATATCCAACTCCTTCCCATTCCAATCCTGAGACCCCTCCTATACCATGAGATGTGATATCTCAATGCTTCTAATACCAAACCTGAGACCCGTCCTAAAACATGAGATGTGAGATCCAAATCCTTCCCCTTCCAAACCTGAGACCCTTCCTATAGCTTGAGATGTGATATCAAACTCCTTCCCATTCCAATCCTGAGATAGCTTGAGATGTGAGATCCAACTCCATCCCATTCCAATCCTGAGACCCTTCCGATAGCATGAGATGTGATATCTCAATGCTTCTGATATCAAAACTGAGACCCTCCCTATAGTATGAGATGTTATATCTAAGTCCTTCCCATTCCTATCCTGAGACCCTTCTGATAGCAGAGATGTGATATCTCAATGCTTATACCAAACCTAATGACCCTTCCTTTGGCATGAGATGTGATATCCAACTCCTTCCCATTCCAATCCTGAGTTCCTTCCTATAGCATGAGATGTGATATCTCAATGCTTCTATCAAACCTGAGACCCTTCCTTTAGCATGAGATGTGATATCCAACTCTTTCCCATTCCAATCCTGAGACCCTTCCTATAACATGAGACGTGATATCCAACTCCTTCCCATTGCAATCCTGAGACTCTTCCTATAGCATGAGATGTGATATCTCAATGCTTCTAATACCAAACCTGGGACCCGTCCTATAACATGAGATATGATATCCAAATCCTTCCCCTTCCAAACCTGAGACCCTTCCTTTAGCATGAGATGTGATATCCAAATCCTTCCCATTCCAATCCTGAAACCCTTCCTATAGCATGAGATGTGATATCTCAATGTTTCTAATAAAAAAACTGAGACCCTTCCTATAGCAAGAGATGTGATATCCAAATCCTTCCCATTCCAATCCTGAGACCCTTCCTATAACGAGATGTGATATCCAACTCCTTCCCATTCCAACCTGAGACCCTTCCTATAGCATGAGAAGGGATATCCAACTCCTTCCCATTCCAATCCTGAGACCCTTCCTATACCATGAGATGTGATATCTCAATGCTTCTAATAAAAAACCTGAGACACTTCCGATAGCAAGAGATGTGATATCCAAATCCTTCGCATTCCAATCCTGAGATCCTTCCTATAACATGAGATGTGATATCCAATTCCTCCCCATTCCAAATCTGAGACCCTTCCTATTGGATGAGATGTGATATCCAACTCCTTCCCATTCCAATCCTGATACCCTTCTGATAGCATGAGATGTGATATCTCAATGCCTCTAATACCAAACCTGAGATCCTTCCTACAGCATGAGATGTGATATCCAAGTCCTTCCCATTCCAATCCTGAGATCCTTCCTATAACAGGAGATGTCATATCCAACTCCTTCCCATTCCAACCTGAGACCCTTCCTATAGCATGAGATGGGATATCCAACTCCTTCCAAATCCAATCCTGATACCCTTCCGATAGCATGAGATGTGATATCCCAATGCTTCTACAAAACCTGAGACCCATGCCATGGCATGAGATGTGATATCAAACTCCTGTCCTATACCATGAGACTTGATATCTCAATGCTTCTAATACCAAACCTGAGACCCGTCCTAAAACATGAGATGTGATATCCAAATCCTTCCCCTTCCAAACCTTAGACACTTCCTTTATCATGAGATGTGATATCCAAGTCCTTCCCATTCCATTCCTGAGACCCTTCCTATAGCATGAGATGTGATATCTCAATGCTTCTAATACCAAACCTGAGACCCTTCCTATAACATGAGATGTGATATCCAAGTCCTTCCCATTCCAATCCTGAGACCCTTCCTATAGCATGAGATGTGATATCTCAATGCTTCTAATACCAAACCTGAGACCCTTCCTATAACATGAATTGTGATATCCAAGTCCTTCCCATTCCAATCCTGAGACCCTTCCGATAGCAGAGATGTGATATCTCAATGCTCAATGCTTCTACCAAAACGGAGACCCTTCCTTTAGCATGAGATGTGATATCCAACTCCTTCCCATTCCAATCCTGAGACCAGTCCTATAGCATGAGATGTGAAATCTCAATGCTTCTAATACCAAACCTGAGATCCTTCCTATAACATGAGATGTGATATCCAACTCCTTCCCATTCCAATCCTGGGACCCTTCCTATAGCATGAGATGTGATATCTCAATGCTTCTAATACCAAACCTGAGATCCTTCCTATAACATGAGATGTGATATCCAAATCCTTCCCCTTCCGAACCTGAGACCCTCCCTTTAGCATGAGATGTGATATCCAACTCCTTCCCATTCCAATCCCGATACCCTTCTGATAGCATGAGATGTGATAGCTCAAGGCCTCTAATACCAAACCTGAGATCCTACCTCTAACATGAAATGTGATATCCAACTCCTTCCCTTTCCAAACCTGAGAGCCTTCCTACAGCATGAGATGTGATATCCAAGTCCTTCCCATTCCAATCCTGAGACCCTTCCTATAACAGGAGATGTCATATCCAACTCCTTCCCATTCCAACCTGAGACCCTTCCTATAGCATGAGATGGGATATCCAACTCCTTCAAAATCCAATCCTGATACCCTTCCGATAGCATGAGATGTGATATCCCAATGCTTCTACAAAATCTGAGACCCATACCATGGCATGAGATGTGATATCAAACTCCCGTCCTATACCATGAGACTTGATATCTCAATGCTTCTAATACCAAACCTGAGACCGGTCCAATAACATGAGATGTGATATCCAAATCCTTCCCCTTCCAAACCTTAGACCCTTCCTTTATCATGAGATGTGATATCCAAGTCCTTCCCATTCCATTCCTGAGACCCTTCATATAGCATGAGATGTGATATCTCAATGCTTCTAATACCAAACCTGAGACCCTTCCTATAACATGAGATGTGATATCCAAGTCCTTCCCATTTCAATCCTGAAATCCCTTCCTATAGCATGAGATCTGATATCTCAATGCTTCTAATACCAAACCTGAGACCCTTCCTATAACATGAATTCTGATATCCAAGTCCTTCCCATTCCAATCCCGAGACCCTTCCAATAGCAGAGATGTGATATCTCAATGCTTCTAATATCAAACCTGAGACCTGTCCTATAACATGAGATGGGATATCCAACTCCTTCCTGTTCCAAACCTGATACCCTTCCTATAGCATGAGATGTGATATCCAATTCCTTCCCATCCCAATTCTGAGACACCTCCGATAGCAGAGATGTGATATCTCAATGCTTATACCAAACCTGAGACTCTTCCTATAACATGAGATGTGATATCCAACTCCTTCCCATTCCAATCCTGAGACCCTTCCTATAGCATGAGATGTGCTATCTCAATGCTTATACCAAACCTGAGACCCTTCCTAAAGCTTGAGATGTGATATCCAACTCCTTCCCATTCCAATCCTGAGACCCTTCCTATAGCATGAGATGTGATATCTCAAGGCCTCTAATACCAAACCTGAGATCCTTCCTCTAACATGAAATGTGATATCCAACTCCTTCCCCTTCCAAACCTGAGAGCCTTCCTATAGCATGAGATATGATATCCAAGTCCTTCCCATTCCAATCCTGAGACCCTTCCTATAACATGAAATGTGATATCCAACTCCTTCCCATTCCAACCTGAGACCCTTCCTATAGCATGAGATGGGATATCCAACTCCTTCCAAATCCAATACTGATACTCTTCCAATAGCATGAGATGTGATATCCCAATGCTTCTACCAAACCTGAGACCAATACTATGGCATAAAATGTGATATCAAACTCCTTCGAATTCCAATCCTGAGACCCTTCCTATAGCTTGAGATGTGATATCCAACTCCTTCCCATTCCAATTCTGAGACCCTTCCTATACCATGAGACTTGATATCTCAATGCTTCTAATACCAAACCTGAGACCCGTCCTATAACATGAGATGTGATATCCTAATCCTTCCCCTTCCAAACCTTAGACCCTTCCTTTATCATGAGATGTGATATCCAACTCCTTCCCATTCCAATCCTGAGACCCTTCCGATATCATGAGATTTGTTATCTCAATGCTTCTAATATCAAACTTGAGACCCTCCCTATAGCATGAGATGTGACATCCAAGTCCTCCCCATTCCAATCCTGAGACCCTTCCTATAGCATGAGATGTGATATCTCAATGCTTCTAATACCAAACCTGAGACCCTTCCTATAACATGAGATGGGATATCCAACTCCTTCCAATTCCAATCCTCAGACCCTTCCGATAGCAGAGATGTGATATCTCAATGCGTATAGCAAACCTGAGACCCTTCCTATAACATGAGATGTGATATCTAACTCCTTCCCGTTCCAAACCTGAAACCCTTCCTATACCATGAGATGTGATATCCAACTCCTTCCCATTCCAATCCTGAGACCCTTCCTATAACATGAGATGTGATGTCTCAATGCTTCTAATACCAAACCTGAGATCTTTCCTATAACATGAGATGTGATATCCAACTCCTTCCCATTCCAATCCTGAGACCCTTCCGATAGCATGAGATGTGCTATCTCAATGCTTATACCAAACCTGAGACCCTTCCTAAAGCTTGAGATGTGATATCCAACTCCTTCCCATTCCAATCCTGAGACCCTTCCTATAGCATGAGATGTGATATCTCAAGGCCTCTAATACCAAACCTGAGATCCTTCCTCTAACATTAAATGTGATATCCAACTCCTTCCCCTTCCAAACCTGAGAGCCTTCCTATAGCATGAGATATGATATCCAAGTCCTTCCCATTCCAATCCTGAGACCCTTCCTATAACATGAAATGTGATATCCAACTCCTTCCCATTCCAACCTGAGACCCTTCCTATAGCATGAGATGGGATATCCAACTCCTTCCAAATCCAATACTGATACCCTTCCAATAGCATGAGATGTGATATCCCAATGCTTCTACCAAACCTGAGACCCATACTATGGCATAAAATGTGATATCAAACTCCTTCCCATTCCAATCCTGAGACCCTTCCTATAGCTTGAGATGTGATATCCAACTCCTTCCCATTCCAATTCTGAGACCCTTCCTATACCATGAGACTTGATATCTCAATGCTTCTAATACCAAACCTGAGACCCGTCCTATAACATGAGATGTGATATCCAAATCCTTCCCCTTCCAAACCTTAGACCCTTCCTTTATCATGAGATGTGATATCCAACTCCTTCCCATTCCAATCCTGAGACCCTTCCGATATCATGAGATTTGTTATCTCAATGCTTCTAATATCAAACTTGAGACCCTCCCTATAGCATGAGATGTGACATCCAAGTCCTCCCCATTCCAATCCTGAGACCCTTCCTATAGCATGAGATGTGATATCTCAATGCTTCTAATACCAAACCTGAGACCCTTCCTATAACATGAGATGGGATATCCAACTCCTTCCCATTCCAATCCTGAGACCCTTCCGATAGCAGAGATGTGATATCTCAATGCGTATAGCAAACCTGAGACCCTTCCTATGGCCTGAGATGTCATATACAACTCCTTCCCAATCCAATCCTGAGACCCTTCCTATAGCATGAGATGTGATATCTCAATGCTTATACCAAATCTGAGACCCTTCCTATAGCATGAGATGTGATATCCAACTCCTTCCCATTCCAATCCTGAGACCCTTCCTATAGCATGAGATGTGATATCTCAATGCTTCTAATACCAAACCTGAGATCCTTCCTATAACATGAGATGTGATATCCAACTCCTTCCCATTCCAATCCTGAGACCCTTATGATAGCATGAGATGTGATATCTCAATGCCTCTAATACCAAACCTGAGATACTTCCGATAGCATGAGATGTGATATCTCAATGCTTCTAATACCAAACCTGAGATCCTTCCTATAACGAGATGTGATTTCCAAATTCTTCCCCTTCCAAACCTGAGACCCTCCCTTTAGCATGAGATGTGATATTCAACTCCTTCCCATTCCAATCCTGAGACCCTTCTGATAGCATGAGATGTGATATCTCAATGCCTCTAATACCAAACCTGAGATCCTACCTCTAACATGAAATGTGATATCCATCTCCTTCCCTTTCCAAACCTGAGACCCTGCCTATAGCATGAGATGTGATATCCAAGTCCTTCCCATTCCAATCCTGAGACCCTTCCTATAGCATGTGATGTGATATCTCAATGCGTATACCAAACCTGAGACCCTTCCTATGGCATGAGATGTCATATACAACTCCTTCCCATTACAATCCTGAGACCCTTCCTATAGCATGAGATGTGATATCTCAATGCTTATACCAAACCTGAGACCCTTCCTATAGCATGAGATGTGATATCCAACTTCTTCCCATTCCAATCCTAAGACCCTTCCTATAACATGAGATGTGATGTCTCAATGCTTCTAATACCAAACCTGAGATCTTTCCTATAACATGAGATGTGATATCCAACTCCTTCCCATTCCAATCCTGAGACCCTTCCTATAGCATGAGATGTGATATCTCAATGCTTATACCAAACCTGAGACCCTTCCTATAGCTTGAGATGTGATATCCAACTCCTTCCCATTCCAATCCTGAGACCCTTCCTATAGTATGAGATGTGATATCTCAAGGCCTCTAATACCAAATCTGAGATCCTTCCTCTAACATGAAATGTGATATCCAACTCCTTCCCCTTCCAAACCTGAGAGCCTTCCTATAGCATGCGATATGATATCCAAGTCCTTCCCATTCCAATCCTGAGACCCTTCCTATAACATGAAATGTGATATCCAACTCCTTCCCATTCCAACCTGAGACCCTTCCTATAGCATGAGATGGGATATCCAACTCCTTCATAATCCAATACTGATACCCTTCCAATAGCATGAGATGTGATATCCCAATGCTTCTACCAAACCTGAGACCCATACTATGGCATAAGATGTGATATCAAACTCCTTCCCATTCCAATCCTGAGACCCTTCCTATAGCTTGAGATGTGATATTCAACTCCTTCCCATTCCAATTCTGAGACCCTTCCTATACCATGAGACTTGATATCTCAATGCTTCTAATACCAAACCTGAGACCCGTCCTATAACATGAGATGTGATATCCAAATCCTTCCCCTTCCAAACCTTAGACCCTTCCTTTATCATGAGATGTGATATCCAACTCCTTCCCATTCCAATCCTGAGACCCTTCCGATATCATGAGATTTGTTATCTCAATGCTTCTAATATCAAACTTGAGACCCTCCCTATAGCATGAGATGTGACATCCAAGTCCTCCCCATTCCAAACCAGAGACCCTTCCTATAGCATAAGATGTGATATCTCAATGCTTCTAATACCAAACCTGAGACCCTTCCTATAACATGAGATGGGATATCCAACTCCTTCCCATTCCAATCCTGAGACCCTTCCGATAGCAGAGATGTGATATCTCAATGCGTATACCGAACCTGAGACCCTTCCTATGGCCTGAGATGTCATATACAACTCCTTCCCAATCCAATCCTGAGACCCTTCCTATAGCATGAGATGTGATATCTCATTGCTTATACCAAATCTGAGACCCTTCCCATAGCATGAGATGTGATATCCAACTCCTTCCCATTCCAATCCTGAGACCCTTCCTATAGCATGAGATGTGATATCTCAATGCTTCTAATACCAAACCTGAGATCCTTCCTATAACATGAGATGTGATATCCAACTCCTTCCCATTCCAATCCTGAGACCCTTATGATAGCATGAGATGTGATATCTCAATGCCTCTAATACCAAACCTGAGATACTTCCGATAGCATGAGATGTGATATCTCAATGCTTCTAATACCAAACCTGAGATCCTTCCTATAACATGACATGTGATTTCCAAATCCTTCCCCTTCCAAACCTGAGACCCTCCCTTTAGCATGAGATGTGATATACAACTTCTTCCCATTCCAATCCTGAGACCCTTCTGATAGCATGAGATGTGATATCTCAATGCCTCTAATTCCAAACCTGAGATCCTACCTCTAACATGAAATGTGATATCCATCTCCTTCCCTTTCCAAACCTGAGACCCTGCCTATAGCATGAGATGTGATATCCAAGTCCTTCCCATTCCAATCCTGAGACCCTTCCTATAGCATGTGATGTGATATCTCAATGCTTATACCAAACCTGAGACCCTTCCTATAGCATGAGATGTGATATCCAACTTCTTCCCATTCCAATCCTAAGACCCTTCCTATAACATGAGTTGTGATGTCTCAATGCTTCTAATACCAAACCTGAGATCTTTCCTATAACATGAGATGTGATATCCAACTCCTTCCCATTCCAATCCTGAGACCCTTCCTATAGCATGAGATGTGATATCTCAATGCTTATACCAAACCTGAGACCCTTCCTATAGTTTGAGATGTGATATCCAACTCCTTCCCATTCCAATCCTGAGACCCTTCCTATAGCATGAGATGTGATATCTCAAGGCCTCTAATACCAAACCTGAGATCCTTCCTCTAACATGAAATGTGATATCCAACTCCTTCCCCTTCCAAACCTGAGAGCCTTCCTATAGCATGAGATATGATATCCAAGTCCTTCCCATTCCAATACTGAGACCCTTCCTATAACATGAAATGTGATATCCAACTCCTTCCCATTCCAACCTGAGACCCTTCCTATAGCATGAGATGGGATATCCAACTCCTTCCAAATCCAATACTGATACCCTTCCAATAGCATGAGATGTGATATCCCAATGCTTCTACCAAACCTGAGACCCATACTATGGCATAAGATGTGATATCAAACTCCTTCCCATTCCAATCCTGAGACCCTTCCTATAGCTTGAGATGTGATATCCAACTCCTTCCCATTCCAAATCTGAGACCCTTCCTATACCATGAGACTTGATATCTCAATGCTTCTAATACCAAACCTGAGACCCGTCCTATAACATGAGATGTGATATCCAAATCCTTCCCCTTCCAAACCTTAGACCCTTCCTTTATCATGAGATGTGATATCCAACTCCTTCCCATTCCAATCCTGAGACCCTTCCGATATCATGAGATTTGTTATCTCAATGCTTCTAATATCAAACTTGAGACCCTCCCTATAGCATGAGATGTGACATCCAAGTCCTCCCCATTCCAATCCAGAGACCCTTCCGATAGCATGAGATGTGATATCTCAATGCTTCTAATACCAAACCTGAGACCCTTCCTATAACATGAGATGGGATATCCAACTCCTTCCCATTCCAATCTTGAGACCCTTCCGATAGCAGAGATGTGATATCTCAATGCGTATACCGAACCTAGACCCTTCCTATGGCCTGAGATGTCATATACAACTCCTTCCCAATCCAATCCTGAGACCCTTCCTATAGCATGAGATGTGATATCTCAATGCTTCTAATACCAAACCTGAGATCCTTCCTATAACATGAGATGTGATATCCAACTCCTTCCCATTCCAATCCTGAGACCCTTATGATAGCATGAGATGTGATATCTCAATGCCTCCAATACCAAACCTGAGATACTTCCGATAGCATGAGATGTGATATCTCAATGCTTCTAATACCAAACCTGAGATCCTTACTATAACATGACATGTGATTTCCAAATCCTTCCCCTTCCAAACCTGAGACCCTCCCTTTAGCATGAGATGTGATATACAACTCCTTCCCATTCCAATCCTGAGACCCTTCTGATAGCATGAGATGTGATATCTCAATGCCTCTAATACCAAACCTGAGATCCTACCTCTAACATGAAATGTGATATCCATCTCCTTCCCTTTCCAAACCTGAGACCCTGCCTATAACTTGAGATGTAATATCCAAGTCCTTCCCATTCCAATCCTGAGACCCTTCCTATAGCATGTGATGTGATATCTCAATGCTTATACCAAACCTGAGACCCTTCCTATGGCATGAGATGTCATATACAACTCCTTCCCATTCCAATCCTGAGACCCTTCCTATAGCATGAGATGTGATATCTCAATGCTTATACCAAAGCTGAGACCCTTCCTATAGCATGAGATGTGATATCCAACTTCTTTCCATTCCAATCCTGAGACCCTTCCTATAGCATGAGATGTGATATCTCAATGCTTATACCAAACCTGAGAGCCTTCCTATAGCATGAGATATGATATCCAAGTCCTTCCCATTCCAATCCTGAGACCCTTCCTATAACATGAAATGTGATATCCAACTCCTTCCCATTCCAACCTGAGACCCTTCCTATAGCATGAGATGGGATATCCAACTCCTTCCAAATCCAATACTGATACCCTTCCAATAGCATGAGATGTGATATCCCAATGCTTCTACCAAACCTGAGACCCATACTATGGCATAAGATGTGATATCAAACTCCTTCCCATTCCAATCCTGAGACCCTTCCTATAGCTTGAGATGTGATATCCAACTCCTTCCCATTCCAAATCTGAGACCCTTCCTATACCATGAGACTTGATATCTCAATGCTTCTAATACCAAACCTGAGACCCGTCCTATAACATGAGATGTGATATCCAAATCCTTCCCCTTCCAAACCTTAGACCCTTCCTTTATCATGAGATGTGATATCCAACTCCTTCCCATTCCAATCCTGAGACCCTTCCTATATCATGAGATTTGTTATCTCAATGCTTCTAATATCAAACTTGAGACCCTCCCTATAGCATGAGATGTGACATCCAAGTCCTCCCCATTCCAATCCTGAAACCCTTCCTATAGCATGAGATGTGATATCTCAATGTTTCTAATAAAAAAACTGAGACCCTTCATTTAGCATGAGATGTGATATCCAAATCCTTACCATTCCAATCCTGAAACCCTTCCTATAGCATGAGATGTGATATCTCAATGCTTATACCAAACCTGAGACCCTTCCTATAGCATGAGATGTGATATCTCAAGGCCTCTAATACCAAACCTGAGATCCTTCCTCTAACATGAGATGTGATATCCAACTCCTTCCCGTTCCAAACCTGAGACACTTCCTATAGCATATGTGATATCCAACTCCTTCCCATTCCAAACATGAGACCCTTCCTATAGCAAGAATGTAATATCCAACTCCTACCCATTCCAATCCTGAGACCCTTCCTATAGCAAGAGATGTGATATCCAAATCCTTCCCATTCCAATCCTGAGACCCTTCCTATAACATGAGATGTGATATCCAACTCCTTCCCATTCCAACCTGAGACACTTCCTATAGCATGAGAAGGGATATCCAACTCCTTCCCAATCCAATCCGGAGACCCTTCCGATATCAGAGATGTGATATCTCAATGCTTATACCAAACCTGAGACCCTTCCTATGGCATGATATGTGATATCCAACTCCTTGCCATTCAAATCCTGAGACCCTTCCTATAGCATGAGAAGGGATATCCAACTCCTTCCCAATCCAATCCTGAGACCCTTCCGATAGCAGAGATGTGATATCTCAATGCTTCTACCAAACCTGAGACCCTTCCTATAACATGAGATGTGATATCCAACTCCTTCCCGTTCCAAACCTGCGACCCTTCCTATAGCATATGTGATATCCAACTCCTTCCCATTCCAAACATGAGACCCTTCCTATAGCAAGAATGTAATATCCAACTCCTTCCCATTCCAATCCTGAGACCATTCCTATAGCATGAGATGTGATATCTCAATGCTTCTAATACCAAACCTGAGATCCTTCCTATGACATGAGATGTGATATCCAATTCCTTCCCATTCCAATCCTGAGACCCTTCCTATAACATGAGACGTGATATCCAACTCCTTCCCATTCCAAACCTGAGACCCTTCCTACAGCATGCGATGTGATATCTCAATGCTTCTAATACCAAACCTGAGACCAGTCCTATAACATGAGATGGGATATCCAACTCCTTCCCGTTCCAAACCTGAGACCCTTCCTATAGCATGAGATGTGATATCCAACTCCTTCCCATCCCAATCCTGAGACACTTCCGATTGCAGAGATGTGATATCTCAATGCTTATACCAAACCTGAGACTCTTCCTATAACATGAGATGTGATATCCAACTCCTTCCTTTCCAAACCTGAGACTCTTCCTATAGCATGAGATGTGATATCCAACTCCTTCCCATTCCAATCCTGAGACCCTTCCGATAGCATGAGATGTGATATCTCAATGCTTCTAATACCAAACCTGAGATCCTTCCTATAACATTTGATGTGATATCCAAATCCTTCCCCTTCCAAACCTGAGACCCTCCCTTTAGCATGAGATGTGATATCCAACTCCTTCCCATTCCAATCCTGAGACCCTTATGATAGCATGAGATGTGATATCTCAATGCCTCTAATACCAAACCTGAGATACTTCCGATAGCATGAGATGTGATATCTCAATGCTTCTAATACCAAACCTGAGATCCTTCCTATAACATGTGATGTGATATCCAAATCCTTCCCCTTCCAAACCTTAGACCCTTCCTTTATCATGAGATGTGATATCCAACTCCTTCCCATTTCAATCCTGAGACCCTTCCGATATCATGAGATGTGATATCTCGATGCTTCTAATATCAAACTTGAGACCCTCCCTATAGCATGAGATGTGATATCCAAGTCCTTCCCATTCCAATCCTGAGACCCTTCCTATAGCATGAGATGTGATATCTCAAGGCCTCTAATACCAAACCTGAGATCCTTCCTCTAACATGAAATGTGATATCCAACTCCTTCCCCTTCCAAACCTGAGAGCCTTCCTATAGCATGAGATATGATATCCAAGTCCTTCCCATTCCAATCCTGAGACCCTTCCTATAACATGAAATGTGATATCCAACTCCTTCCCATTCCAACCTGAGACCCTTCCTATAGCATGAGATGGGATATCCAACTCCTTCCAAATCCAATACTGATACCCTTCCAATAGCATGAGATGTGATATCCCAATGCTTCTACCAAACCTGAGACCCATACTATGGCATAAGATGTGATATCAAACTCCTTCCCATTCCAATCCTGAGACCCTTCCTATAGCTTGAGATGTGATATCCAACTCCTTCCCATTCCAAATCTGAGACCCTTCCTATACCATGAGACTTGATATCTCAATGCTTCTAATACCAAACCTGAGACCCGTCCTATAACATGAGATGTGATATCCAAATCCTTCCCCTTCCAAACCTTAGACCCTTCCTTTATCATGAGATGTGATATCCAACTCCTTCCCATTCCAATCCTGAGACCCTTCCTATATCATGAGATTTGTTATCTCAATGCTTCTAATATCAAACTTGAGACCCTCCCTATAGCATGAGATGTGACATCCAAGTCCTCCCCATTCCAATCCTGAAACCCTTCCTATAGCATGAGATGTGATATCTCAATGTTTCTAATAAAAAAACTGAGACCCTTCATTTAGCATGAGATGTGATATCCAAATCCTTACCATTCCAATCCTGAAACCCTTCCTATAGCATGAGATGTGATATCTCAATGTTTCTAATAAAAAAACTGAGACCCTTCCTATAGCAAGAGATGTGATATCCAAATCCTTCCCATTCCAATCCTGAGACCCTTCCTATAACGAGATGTGATATCCAACTCCTTCCCATTCCAACCTGAGACCCTTCCTATAGCATGAGAAGGGATATCCAACTCCTTCCCATTCCAATCCTGAGACCCTTCCTATACCATGAGATGTGATATCTCAATGCTTCTTATAAAAAACCTGAGACCCTTCCGATAGCAAGAGATGTGATATCCAAATCCTTCCCATTCCAATCCTGAGATCCTTCCTATAACATGAGATGTGATATCCAATTCCTTCCCATTCCAAATCTGAGACCCTTCCTATTGGATGAGATGTGATATCCAACTCCTTCCCATTCCAATCCTGATACCCTTCTGATAGCATGAGATGTTATATCTTTATGCTTCTAAAACCAAACCTGAGAACCATCATATGACATGTGAAATCCAAATCCTTCCCTTTCCAAACCTGAGACCCTTCCGATAGCATGAGATGTGATATCTCAATGCTTCTAAAACCAAACATGAGAACCATCCTATAACATGAGATGTGAAATCCAAATCCTTCCCTTTCCAAACCTGAGACCCTTCCTATCGCTTGAGATGTGATATCAAACTCCTTCCCATTCCAATCCTGAGATAGCTTGAGATGTGATATCCAACTCCTTCCCATTCCAATCCTGAGACCCTTCTGATAGCATGAGATGTGATATCTCAATGCTTATACCAAACCTGATGACCCTTCCTATGGCATGATATGTGATATCCAACTCCTTGCCATTCAAATCCTGAGACACTTCCTATAGCATGAGAAGGGATATCCAACTCCTTCCCAATCCAATCCGGAGACCCTTCCGATATCAGAGATGTGATATCTCAATGCTTATACCAAACCTGAGACCCTTCCTATGGCATGATATGTGATATCCAACTCCTTGCCATTCAAATCCTGAGACCCTTCCTATAGCATGAGAAGGGATATCCAACTCCTTCCCAATCCAATCCTGAGATCCTTCCGATAGCAGAGATGTGATATCTCAATGCTTCTACCAAACCTGAGACCCTTCCTATAACATGAGATGTGATATCCAACTCCTTCCCGTTCCAAACCTGCGACCCTTCCTATAGCATATGTGATATCCAACTCCTTCCCATTCCAAACATGAGACCCTTCCTATAGCAAGAATGTAATATCCAACTCCTTCCCATTCCAATCCTGAGACCATTCCTATAGCATGAGATGTGATATCTCAATGTTTCTAATACCAAACCTGAGATCCTTCCTATGACATGAGATGTGATATCCAATTCCTTCCCATTCCAATCCTGAGACCCTTCCTATAACATGAGACGTGATA
Organism: Ambystoma mexicanum; assembly: GCF_040938575.1. Lineage (NCBI taxonomy): Eukaryota > Metazoa > Chordata > Amphibia > Caudata > Ambystomatidae > Ambystoma > Ambystoma mexicanum. The sequence continues at coordinate 792,857,793 of NC_090929.1, forward strand.
TCCAACTCCTTCCCATTCCAAACCTGAGACCCTTCCTACAGCATGCGATGTGATATCTCAATGCTTCTAATACCAAACCTGAGACCAGTCCTATAACATGAGATGGGATATCCAACTCCTTCCCGTTCCAAACCTGAGACCCTTCCTATAGCATGAGATGTGATATCCAACTCCTTCCCATCCCAATCCTGAGACACTTCCGATTGCAGAGATGTGATATCTCAATGCTTATACCAAACCTGAGACTCTTCCTATAACATGAGATGTGATATCCAACTCCTTTCTTTCCAAACCTGAGACTCTTCCTATAGCATGAGATGTGATATCCAACTCCTTCCCATTCAAATCCTGAGACCCTTCAGATAGCATGAGATGTGATATCTCAATGCTTCTAATACCAAACCTGAGATCCTTCCTATAACATTTGATGTGATATCCAAATCCTTCCCCTTCCAAACCTGAGACCCTCCCTTTAGCATGAGATGTGATATCCAACTCCTTCCCATTCCAATCCTGAGACCCTTATGATAGCATGAGATGTGATATCTCAATGCCTCTAATACCAAACCTGAGATACTTCCGATAGCATGAGATGTGATATCTCAATGCTTCTAATACCAAACCTGAGATCCTTCCTATAACATGTGATGTGATATCCAAATCCTTCCCCTTCCAAACCTTAGACCCTTCCTTTATCATGAGATGTGATATCCAACTCCTTCCCATTTCAATCCTGAGACCCTTCCGATATCATGAGATGTGATATCTCGATGCTTCTAATATCAAACTTGAGACCCTCCCTATAGCATGAGATGTGATATCCAAGTCCTTCCCATTCCAATCCTGAGACCCTTCCTATAGCATGAGATGTGATATCTCAAGGCCTCTAATACCAAACCTGAGATCCTTCCTCTAACATGAAATGTGATATCCAACTCCTTCCCCTTCCAAACCTGAGAGCCTTCCTATAGCATGAGATATGATATCCAAGTCCTTCCCATTCCAATCCTGAGACCCTTCCTATAACATGAAATGTGATATCCAACTCCTTCCCATTCCAACCTGAGACCCTTCCTATAGCATGAGATGGGATATCCAACTCCTTCCAAATCCAATACTGATACCCTTCCAATAGCATGAGATGTGATATCCCAATGCTTCTACCAAACCTGAGACCCATACTATGGCATAAGATGTGATATCAAACTCCTTCCCATTCCAATCCTGAGACCCTTCCTATAGCTTGAGATGTGATATCCAACTCCTTCCCATTCCAAATCTGAGACCCTTCCTATACCATGAGACTTGATATCTCAATGCTTCTAATACCAAACCTGAGACCCGTCCTATAACATGAGATGTGATATCCAAATCCTTCCCCTTCCAAACCTTAGACCCTTCCTTTATCATGAGATGTGATATCCAACTCCTTCCCATTCCAATCCTGAGACCCTTCCTATATCATGAGATTTGTTATCTCAATGCTTCTAATATCAAACTTGAGACCCTCCCTATAGCATGAGATGTGACATCCAAGTCCTCCCCATTCCAATCCTGAAACCCTTCCTATAGCATGAGATGTGATATCTCAATGTTTCTAATAAAAAAACTGAGACCCTTCATTTAGCATGAGATGTGATATCCAAATCCTTACCATTCCAATCCTGAAACCCTTCCTATAGCATGAGATGTGATATCTCAATGCTTATACCAAACCTGAGACCCTTCCTATAGCATGAGATGTGATATCTCAAGGCCTCTAATACCAAACCTGAGATCCTTCCTCTAACATGAGATGTGATATCCAACTCCTTCCCGTTCCAAACCTGAGACACTTCCTATAGCATATGTGATATCCAACTCCTTCCCATTCCAAACATGAGACCCTTCCTATAGCAAGAATGTAATATCCAACTCCTACCCATTCCAATCCTGAGACCCTTCCTATAGCAAGAGATGTGATATCCAAATCCTTCCCATTCCAATCCTGAGACCCTTCCTATAACATGAGATGTGATATCCAACTCCTTCCCATTCCAACCTGAGACACTTCCTATAGCATGAGAAGGGATATCCAACTCCTTCCCAATCCAATCCGGAGACCCTTCCGATATCAGAGATGTGATATCTCAATGCTTATACCAAACCTGAGACCCTTCCTATGGCATGATATGTGATATCCAACTCCTTGCCATTCAAATCCTGAGACCCTTCCTATAGCATGAGAAGGGATATCCAACTCCTTCCCAATCCAATCCTGAGACCCTTCCGATAGCAGAGATGTGATATCTCAATGCTTCTACCAAACCTGAGACCCTTCCTATAACATGAGATGTGATATCCAACTCCTTCCCGTTCCAAACCTGCGACCCTTCCTATAGCATATGTGATATCCAACTCCTTCCCATTCCAAACATGAGACCCTTCCTATAGCAAGAATGTAATATCCAACTCCTTCCCATTCCAATCCTGAGACCATTCCTATAGCATGAGATGTGATATCTCAATGCTTCTAATACCAAACCTGAGATCCTTCCTATGACATGAGATGTGATATCCAATTCCTTCCCATTCCAATCCTGAGACCCTTCCTATAACATGAGACGTGATATCCAACTCCTTCCCATTCCAAACCTGAGACCCTTCCTACAGCATGCGATGTGATATCTCAATGCTTCTAATACCAAACCTGAGACCAGTCCTATAACATGAGATGGGATATCCAACTCCTTCCCGTTCCAAACCTGAGACCCTTCCTATAGCATGAGATGTGATATCCAACTCCTTCCCATCCCAATCCTGAGACACTTCCGATTGCAGAGATGTGATATCTCAATGCTTATACCAAACCTGAGACTCTTCCTATAACATGAGATGTGATATCCAACTCCTTCCCATTTCAATCCTGAGACCCTTCCGATATCATGAGATGTGATATCTCGATGCTTCTAATATCAAACTTGAGACCCTCCCTATAGCATGAGATGTGATATCCAAGTCCTTCCCATTCCAATCCTGAGACCCTTCCTATAGCATGAGATGTGATATCTCAAGGCCTCTAATACCAAACCTGAGATCCTTCCTCTAACATGAAATGTGATATCCAACTCCTTCCCCTTCCAAACCTGAGAGCCTTCCTATAGCATGAGATATGATATCCAAGTCCTTCCCATTCCAATCCTGAGACCCTTCCTATAACATGAAATGTGATATCCAACTCCTTCCCATTCCAACCTGAGACACTTCCTATAGCATGAGATGGGATATCCAACTCCTTCCAAATCCAATACTGATACCCTTCCAATAGCATGAGATGTGATATCCCAATGCTTCTACCAAACCTGAGACCCATACTATGGCATAAGATGTGATATCAAACTCCTTCCCATTCCAATCCTGAGACCCTTCCTATAGCTTGAGATGTGATATCCAACTCCTTCCCATTCCAAATCTGAGACCCTTCCTATACCATGAGACTTGATATCTCAATGCTTCTAATACCAAACCTGAGACCCGTCCTATAACATGAGATGTGATATCCAAATCCTTCCCCTTCCAAACCTTAGACCCTTCCTTTATCATGAGATGTGATATCCAACTCCTTCCCATTCCAATCCTGAGACCCTTCCTATATCATGAGATTTGTTATCTCAATGCTTCTAATATCAAACTTGAGACCCTCCCTATAGCATGAGATGTGACATCCAAGTCCTCCCCATTCCAATCCTGAAACCCTTCCTATAGCATGAGATGTGATATCTCAATGTTTCTAATAAAAAAACTGAGACCCTTCATTTAGCATGAGATGTGATATCCAAATCCTTACCATTCCAATCCTGAAACCCTTCCTATAGCATGAGATGTGATATCTCAATGCTTATACCAAACCTGAGACCCTTCCTATAGCATGAGATGTGATATCTCAAGGCCTCTAATACCAAACCTGAGATCCTTCCTCTAACATGAGATGTGATATCCAACTCCTTCCCGTTCCAAACCTGAGACACTTCCTATAGCATATGTGATATCCAACTCCTTCCCATTCCAAACATGAGACCCTTCCTATAGCAAGAATGTAATATCCAACTCCTACCCATTCCAATCCTGAGACCCTTCCTATAACATGAGATGTGATATCCAACTCCTTCCCATTCCAACCTGAGACACTTCCTATAGCATGAGAAGGGATATCCAACTCCTTCCCAATCCAATCCGGAGACCCTTCCGATATCAGAGATGTGATATCTCAATGCTTATACCAAACCTGAGACCCTTCCTATGGCATGATATGTGATATCCAACTCCTTGCCATTCAAATCCTGAGACCCTTCCTATAGCATGAGAAGGGATATCCAACTCCTTCCCAATCCAATCCTGAGACCCTTCCGATAGCAGAGATGTGATATCTCAATGCTTCTACCAAACCTGAGACCCTTCCTATAACATGAGATGTGATATCCAACTCCTTCCCGTTCCAAACCTGCGACCCTTCCTATAGCATATGTGATATCCAACTCCTTCCCATTCCAAACATGAGACCCTTCCTATAGCAAGAATGTAATATCCAACTCCTTCCCATTCCAATCCTGAGACCATTCCTATAGCATGAGATGTGATATCTCAATGCTTCTAATACCAAACCTGAGATCCTTCCTATGACATGAGATGTGATATCCAATTCCTTCCCATTCCAATCCTGAGACCCTTCCTATAACATGAGACGTGATATCCAACTCCTTCCCATTCCAAACCTGAGACCCTTCCTACAGCATGCGATGTGATATCTCAATGCTTCTAATACCAAACCTGAGACCAGTCCTATAACATGAGATGGGATATCCAACTCCTTCCCGTTCCAAACCTGAGACCCTTCCTATAGCATGAGATGTGATATCCAACTCCTTCCCATCCCAATCCTGAGACACTTCCGATTGCAGAGATGTGATATCTCAATGCTTATACCAAACCTGAGACTCTTCCTATAACATGAGATGTGATATCCAACTCCTTCCTTTCCAAACCTGAGACTCTTCCTATAGCATGAGATGTGATATCCAACTCCTTCCCATTCCAATCCTGAGACCCTTCCGATAGCATGAGATGTGATATCTCAATGCTTCTAATACCAAACCTGAGATCCTTCCTATAACATTTGATGTGATATCCAAATCCTTCCCCTTCCAAACCTGAGACCCTCCCTTTAGCATGAGATGTGATATCCAACTCCTTCCCATTCCAATCCTGAGACCCTTATGATAGCATGAGATGTGATATCTCAATGCCTCTAATACCAAACCTGAGATACTTCCGATAGCATGAGATGTGATATCTCAATGCTTCTAATACCAAACCTGAGATCCTTCCTATAACATGTGATGTGATATCCAAATCCTTCCCCTTCCAAACCTTAGACCCTTCCTTTATCATGAGATGTGATATCCAACTCCTTCCCATTTCAATCCTGAGACCCTTCCGATATCATGAGATGTGATATCTCGATGCTTCTAATATCAAACTTGAGACCCTCCCTATAGCATGAGATGTGATATCCAAGTCCTTCCCATTCCAATCCTGAGACCCTTCCTATAGCATGAGATGTGATATCTCAAGGCCTCTAATACCAAACCTGAGATCCTTCCTCTAACATGAAATGTGATATCCAACTCCTTCCCCTTCCAAACCTGAGAGCCTTCCTATAGCATGAGATATGATATCCAAGTCCTTCCCATTCCAATCCTGAGACCCTTCCTATAACATGAAATGTGATATCCAACTCCTTCCCATTCCAACCTGAGACCCTTCCTATAGCATGAGATGGGATATCCAACTCCTTCCAAATCCAATACTGATACCCTTCCAATAGCATGAGATGTGATATCCCAATGCTTCTACCAAACCTGAGACCCATACTATGGCATAAGATGTGATATCAAACTCCTTCCCATTCCAATCCTGAGACCCTTCCTATAGCTTGAGATGTGATATCCAACTCCTTCCCATTCCAAATCTGAGACCCTTCCTATACCATGAGACTTGATATCTCAATGCTTCTAATACCAAACCTGAGACCCGTCCTATAACATGAGATGTGATATCCAAATCCTTCCCCTTCCAAACCTTAGACCCTTCCTTTATCATGAGATGTGATATCCAACTCCTTCCCATTCCAATCCTGAGACCCTTCCTATATCATGAGATTTGTTATCTCAATGCTTCTAATATCAAACTTGAGACCCTCCCTATAGCATGAGATGTGACATCCAAGTCCTCCCCATTCCAATCCTGAAACCCTTCCTATAGCATGAGATGTGATATCTCAATGTTTCTAATAAAAAAACTGAGACCCTTCATTTAGCATGAGATGTGATATCCAAATCCTTACCATTCCAATCCTGAAACCCTTCCTATAGCATGAGATGTGATATCTCAATGTTTCTAATAAAAAAACTGAGACCCTTCCTATAGCAAGAGATGTGATATCCAAATCCTTCCCATTCCAATCCTGAGACCCTTCCTATAACGAGATGTGATATCCAACTCCTTCCCATTCCAACCTGAGACCCTTCCTATAGCATGAGAAGGGATATCCAACTCCTTCCCATTCCAATCCTGAGACCCTTCCTATACCATGAGATGTGATATCTCAATGCTTCTTATAAAAAACCTGAGACCCTTCCGATAGCAAGAGATGTGATATCCAAATCCTTCCCATTCCAATCCTGAGATCCTTCCTATAACATGAGATGTGATATCCAATTCCTTCCCATTCCAAATCTGAGACCCTTCCTATTGGATGAGATGTGATATCCAACTCCTTCCCATTCCAATCCTGATACCCTTCTGATAGCATGAGATGTTATATCTTTATGCTTCTAAAACCAAACCTGAGAACCATCATATGACATGTGAAATCCAAATCCTTCCCTTTCCAAACCTGAGACCCTTCCGATAGCATGAGATGTGATATCTCAATGCTTCTAAAACCAAACATGAGAACCATCCTATAACATGAGATGTGAAATCCAAATCCTTCCCTTTCCAAACCTGAGACCCTTCCTATCGCTTGAGATGTGATATCAAACTCCTTCCCATTCCAATCCTGAGATAGCTTGAGATGTGATATCCAACTCCTTCCCATTCCAATCCTGAGACCCTTCCTATACCATGAGATGTGATATCAAACTCCTTCCCATTCCAATCCTGAGATAGCTGGAGATGTGATATCCAACTCCATCCCATTCCAATCCTGATACCCTTCTGATAGCATGAGATGTGATATCTCAATGCTTATACCAAACCTGATGACCCTTCCTATGGCATGATATGTGATATCCAACTCCTTGCCATTCAAATCCTGAGACACTTCCTATAGCATGAGAAGGGATATCCAACTCCTTCCCAATCCAATCCGGAGACCCTTCCGATATCAGAGATGTGATATCTCAATGCTTATACCAAACCTGAGACCCTTCCTATGGCATGATATGTGATATCCAACTCCTTGCCATTCAAATCCTGCAACCCTTCCTATAGCATGAGAAGGGATATCCAACTCCTTCCCAATCCAATCCTGAGACCCTTCCGATAGCAGAGATGTGATATCTCAATGCTTCTACCAAACCTGAGACCCTTCCTATAACATGAGATGTGATATCCAACTCCTTCCCGTTCCAAACCTGCGACCCTTCCTATAGCATATGTGATATCCAACTCCTTCCCATTCCAAACATGAGACCCTTCCTATAGCAAGAATGTAATATCCAACTCCTTCCCATTCCAATCCTGAGACCATTCCTATAGCATGAGATGTGATATCTCAATGCTTCTAATACCAAACCTGAGATCCTTCCTATGACATGAGATGTGATATCCAATTCCTTCCCATTCCAATCCTGAGACCCTTCCTATAACATGAGACGTGATATCCAACTCCTTCCCATTCCAAACCTGAGACCCTTCCTACAGCATGCGATGTGATATCTCAATGCTTCTAATACCAAACCTGAGACCAGTCCTATAACATGAGATGGGATATCCAACTCCTTCCCGTTCCAAACCTGAGACCCTTCCTATAGCATGAGATGTGATATCCAACTCCTTCCCATCCCAATCCTGAGACACTTCCGATTGCAGAGATGTGATATCTCAATGCTTATACCAAACCTGAGACTCTTCCTATAACATGAGATGTGATATCCAACTCCTTTCTTTCCAAACCTGAGACTCTTCCTATAGCATGAGATGTGATATCCAACTCCTTCCCATTCAAATCCTGAGACCCTTCAGATAGCATGAGATGTGATATCTCAATGCTTCTAATACCAAACCTGAGATCCTTCCTATAACATTTGATGTGATATCCAAATCCTTCCCCTTCCAAACCTGAGACCCTCCCTTTAGCATGAGATGTGATATCCAACTCCTTCCCATTCCAATCCTGAGACCCTTATGATAGCATGAGATGTGATATCTCAATGCCTCTAATACCAAACCTGAGATACTTCCGATAGCATGAGATGTGATATCTCAATGCTTCTAATACCAAACCTGAGATCCTTCCTATAACATGTGATGTGATATCCAAATCCTTCCCCTTCCAAACCTTAGACCCTTCCTTTATCATGAGATGTGATATCCAACTCCTTCCCATTTCAATCCTGAGACCCTTCCGATATCATGAGATGTGATATCTCGATGCTTCTAATATCAAACTTGAGACCCTCCCTATAGCATGAGATGTGATATCCAAGTCCTTCCCATTCCAATCCTGAGACCCTTCCTATAGCATGAGATGTGATATCTCAATGCTTCTAATACCAAACCTGAGATCCTTCCTATAACATGTGATGTGATATCCAAATCCTTCCCCTTCCAAACCTTAGACCCTTCCTTTATCATGAGATGTGATATCCAACTCCTTCCCATTTCAATCCTGAGACCCTTCCTATAGCATGAGATGTGATATCTCAATGCTTATACCAAACCTGAGACCCTTCCTATAGCTTGAGATGTGATATCCAACTCCTTCCCATTCCAATCCTGAGACCCTTCCTATAGCATGAGATGTGATATCTCAAGGCCTCTAATACCAAACCTGAGATCCTTCCTCTAACATGAAATGTGATATCCAACTCCTTCCCCTTCCAAACCTGAGAGCCTTCCTATAGCATGAGATATGATATCCAAGTCCTTCCCATTCCAATCCTGAGACCCTTCCTATAACATGAAATGTGATATCCAACTCCTTCCCATTCCAACCTGAGACCCTTCCTATAGCATGAGATGGGATATCCAACTCCTTCCAAATCCAATACTGATACCCTTCCAATAGCATGAGATGTGATATCCCAATGCTTCTACCAAACCTGAGACCCATACTATGGCATAAGATGTGATATCAAACTCCTTCCCATTCCAATCCTGAGACCCTTCCTATAGCTTGAGATGTGATATCCAACTCCTTCCCATTCCAAATCTGAGACCCTTCCTATACCATGAGACTTGATATCTCAATGCTTCTAATACCAAACCTGAGACCCGTCCTATAACATGAGATGTGATATCCAAATCCTTCCCCTTCCAAACCTTAGACCCTTCCTTTATCATGAGATGTGATATCCAACTCCTTCCCATTCCAATCCTGAGACCCTTCCTATATCATGTGATTTGTTATCTCAATGCTTCTAATATCAAACTTGAGACCCTCCCTATAGCATGAGATGTGACATCCAAGTCCTCCCCATTCCAATCCAGAGACCCTTCCGATAGCATGAGATGTGATATCTCAATGCTTCTAATACCAAACCTGAGACCCTTCCTATAACATGAGATGGGATATCCAACTCCTTCCCATTCCAATCCTGAGACCCTTCCGATAGCAGAGATGTGATATCTCAATGCGTATACCGAACCTGAGACCCTTCCTATGGCCTGAGATGTCATATACAACTCCTTCCCAATCCAATCCTGAGACCCTTCCTATAGCATGAGATGTGATATCTCAATGCTTATACCAAATCTGAGACCCTTCCTATAGCATGAGATGTGATATCCAACTCATTCCCATTCCAATCCTGAGACCCTTCCTATAGCATGAGATGTGATATCTCAATGCTTCTAATACCAAACCTGAGATCCTTCCTATAACATGAGATGTGATATCCAACTCCTTCCCATTCCAATCCTGAGACCCTTATGATAGCATGAGATGTGATATCTCAATGCCTCCAATACCAAACCTGAGATACTTCCGATAGCATGAGATGTGATATCTCAATGCTTCTAATACCAAACCTGAGATCCTTCCTATAACAGGACATGTGATTTCCAAATCCTTCCCCTTCCAAACCTGAGACCCTCCCTTTAGCATGAGATGTGATATACAACTCCTTCCCATTCCAATCCTGAGACCCTTCTGATAGCATGAGATGTGATATCTCAATGCCTCTAATACCAAACCTGAGATTCTACCTCTAACATGAAATGGAATATCCATCTCCTTCCCTTTCCAAACCTGAGACCCTGCCTATAACATGAGATGTGATATCCAAGGCCTTCCCATTCCAATCCTGAGACCCTTCCTATAGCATGTGATGTGATATCTCAATGCTTATACCAAACCTGAGACCCTTCCTATGGCATGAGATCTCATATACAACTCCTTCCCATTCCAATCCTGAGACCCTTCCTATAGCATGAGATGTGATATCTCAATGCTTATACCAAAGCTGAGACCCTTCCTATAGCATGAGATGTGATATCCAACTTCTTTCCATTCCAATCCTGAGACCCTTCCTATAGCATGAGATGTGATATCTCAATGCTTATACCAAACCTGAGACCCTTCCTATAGCATGAGATGTGATATCTCAAGGCCTCTAATACCAAACCTGAGATCCTTCCTCTAACATGAGATGTGATATCCAACTCCTTCCCGTTCCAAACCTGAGACACTTCCTATAGCATATGTGATATCCAACTCCTTCCCATTCCAAACATGAGACCCTTCCTATAGCAAGAATGTAATATCCAACTCCTACCCATTCCAATCCTGAGACCCTTCCTATAGCAAGAGATGTGATATGCAAATCCTTCCCATTCCAATCCTGAGACCCTTCCTATAACATGAGATGTGATATCCAACTCCTTCCCATTCCAACCTGAGACACTTCCTATAGCATGAGAAGGGATATCCAACTCCTTCCCAATCCAATCCGGAGACCCTTCCGATATCAGAGATGTGATATCTCAATGCTTATACCAAACCTGAGACCCTTCCTATGGCATGATATGTGATATCCAACTCCTTGCCATTCAAATCCTGAGACCCTTCCTATAGCATGAGAAGGGATATCCAACTCCTTCCCAATCCAATCCTGAGACCCTTCCGATAGCAGAGATGTGATATCTCAACGCTTCTACCAAACCTGAGACCCTTCCTATAACATGAGATGTGATATCCAACTCCTTCCCGTTCCAAACCTGAGACCCTTCCTATAGCATATGTGATATCCAACTCCTTCCCATTCCAAACATGAGACCCTTCCTATAGCAAGAATGTAATATCCAACTCCTTTCCTTTCCAATCCTGTGACCATTCCTATAGCATGAGATGTGATATCTCAATGCTTCTAATACCAAACCTGAGATCCTTCCTATAACATGAGATGTGATATCCAACTCCTTCCCGTTCCAAACCTGAGACCCTTCCTATAGCATATGTGATATCCAACTCCTTCCCATTCCAAACCTGAGACCCTCCCTTTAGCATGAGATGTGATATCCAACTCCTTCCCATTCCAATCCTGAGACCCTTATGATAGCATGAGATGTGATATCCAACTCCTTCCCGTTCCAAACCTGAGACCCTTCCTATAGCATATGTGATATCCAACTCCTTCCCATTCCAAACCTGAGACCCTCCCTTTAGCATGAGATGTGATATCCAACTCCTTCCCATTCCAATCCTGAGACCCTTATGATAGCATGAGATGTGATATCTCAATGCCTCTAATACCAAACCTGAGATGCCTCTAATACCAAACCTGAGATACTTCCGATAGCATGAGATGTGATATCTCAATGCTTCTAATACCAAACCTGAGATCCTTCCTATAATATGTGATGTGATATCCAAATCCTTCCCCTTCCAAACCTTAGACCCTTCCTATAACATGAGATGGGAATATCCAACTCCTTCCCATTCCAATCCTGAGACCCTTCCGATAGCAGAGATGTGATATCTCAATGCTTATACCAAACCTGAGATTCTTCCTATAACATGAAATGTGATATCCAACTCCTTCCCATTCCAATCCTGAGACACTTCCTATAGCATGAGATGTGATATCTCACTGCTTATACCAAACCCGAGACCCTTCCTATAGCATGAGATGTGATATCCAACTCCTTCCCATTCCAATCCTGAGACCCTTCCTATAGCATGAGATGTGATATCTCAATGCTTCTAATATCAAACTTGAGACTCTCCCTAAAGCATGAGATGTGATATCCAAGTCCTTCCCATTCCAATCCTGAGACACTTCCTATAGCATGAGATGTGATATCTCAATGCTTCTAATACCAAACCTGAGACTCTTCCTATAACATGAGATGGGATATCCAACTCCTTCCCGTTCCAATCCTGAGACCCTTCCGATAGCAGAGATGTGATATCTCAATGCTTATACCAAACCTGAGACCCTTCCTGTGGCATGAGATGTCATATACAACTCCTTCCCATTCCAATCCTGAGACCCTTCCGATAGCATGAGATGTGATATCTCAATGCTTCTAATACCAAACCTGAGATCCTTCCTATAACATTTGATGTGATATCCAAATCCTTCCCCTTCCAAACCTGAGACCCTCCCTTTAGCATGAGATGTGATATCCAACTCCTTCCCATTCCAATCCTGAGACCCTTATGATAGCATGAGATGTGATATCTCAATGCCTCTAATACCAAACCTGAGATACTTCCGATAGCATGAGATGTGATATCTCAATGCTTCTAATACCAAACCTGAGATCCTTCCTATAACATGTGATGTGATATCCGAATCCTTCCCCTTCCAAACCTTAGACCCTTCCTTTATCATGAGATGTGATATCCAACTCCTTCCCATTTCAATCCTGAGACCCTTCCGATATCATGAGATGTGATATCTCGATGCTTCTAATATCAAACTTGAGACCCTCCCTATAGCATGAGATGTGATATCCAAGTCCTTCCCATTCCAATCCTGAGACCCTTCCTATAGCATGAGATGTGATATCTCAATGCTTCTAATACCAAACCTGAGATCCTTCCTATAACATGTGATGTGATATCCAAATCCTTCCCCTTCCAAACCTTAGACCCTTCCTTTATCATGAGATGTGATATCCAACTCCTTCCCATTTCAATCCTGAGACCCTTCCTATAGCATGAGATGTGATATCTCAATGCTTATACCAAACCTGAGACCCTTCCTATAGCTTGAGATGTGATATCCAACTCCTTCCCATTCCAATCCTGAGACCCTTCCTATAGCATGAGATGTGATATCTCAAGGCCTCTAATACCAAACCTGAGATCCTTCCTCTAACATGAAATGTGATATCCAACTCCTTCCCCTTCCAAACCTGAGAGCCTTCCTATAGCATGAGATATGATATCCAAGTCCTTCCCATTCCAATCCTGAGACCCTTCCTATAACATGAAATGTGATATCCAACTCCTTCCCATTCCAACCTGAGACCCTTCCTATAGCATGAGATGGGATATCCAACTCCTTCCAAATCCAATACTGATACCCTTCCAATAGCATGAGATGTGATATCCCAATGCTTCTACCAAACCTGAGACCCATACTATGGCATAAGATGTGATATCAAACTCCTTCCCATTCCAATCCTGAGACCCTTCCTATAGCTTGAGATGTGATATCCAACTCCTTCCCATTCCAAATCTGAGACCCTTCCTATACCATGAGACTTGATATCTCAATGCTTCTAATACCAAACCTGAGACCCGTCCTATAACATGAGATGTGATATCCAAATCCTTCCCCTTCCAAACCTTAGACCCTTCCTTTATCATGAGATGTGATATCCAACTCCTTCCCATTCCAATCCTGAGACCCTTCCTATATCATGAGATTTGTTATCTCAATGCTTCTAATATCAAACTTGAGACCCTCCCTATAGCATGAGATGTGACATCCAAGTCCTCCCCATTCCAATCCAGAGACCCTTCCGATAGCATGAGATGTGATATCTCAATGCTTCTAATACCAAACCTGAGACCCTTCCTATAACATGAGATGGGATATCCAACTCCTTCCCATTCCAATCCTGAGACCCTTCCGATAGCAGAGATGTGATATCTCAATGCGTATACCGAACCTGAGACCCTTCCTATGGCCTGAGATGTCATATACAACTCCTTCCCAATCCAATCCTGAGACCCTTCCTATAGCATGAGATGTGATATCTCAATGCTTATACCAAATCTGAGACCCTTCCTATAGCATGAGATGTGATATCCAACTCATTCCCATTCCAATCCTGAGACCCTTCCTATAGCATGAGATGTGATATCTCAATGCTTCTAATACCAAACCTGAGATCCTTCCTATAACATGAGATGTGATATCCAACTCCTTCCCATTCCAATCCTGAGACCCTTATGATAGCATGAGATGTGATATCTCAATGCCTCCAATACCAAACCTGAGATACTTCCGATAGCATGAGATGTGATATCTCAATGCTTCTAATACCAAACCTGAGATCCTTCCTATAACAGGACATGTGATTTCCAAATCCTTCCCCTTCCAAACCTGAGACCCTCCCTTTAGCATGAGATGTGATATACAACTCCTTCCCATTCCAATCCTGAGACCCTTCTGATAGCATGAGATGTGATATCTCAATGCCTCTAATACCAAACCTGAGATCCTACCTCTAACATGAAATGTGATATCCATCTCCTTCCCTTTCCAAACCTGAGACCCTGCCTATAACATGAGATGTGATATCCAAGTCCTTCCCATTCCAATCCTGAGACCCTTCCTATAGCATGTGATGTGATATCTCAATGCTTATACCAAACCTGAGACCCTTCCTATGGCATGAGATGTCATATACAACTCCTTCCCATTCCAATCCTGAGACCCTTCCTATAGCATGAGATGTGATATCTCAATGCTTATACCAAAGCTGAGACCCTTCCTATAGCATGAGATGTGATATCCAACTTCTTTCCATTCCAATCCTGAGACCCTTCCTATAGCATGAGATATGATATCTCAATGCTTATACCAAACCTGAGACCCTTCCTATAGCATGAGATGTGATATCTCAAGGCCTCTAATACCAAACCTGAGATCCTTCCTCTAACATGAGATGTGATATCCAACTCCTTCCCGTTCCAAACCTGAGACACTTCCTATATCATATGTGATATCCAACTCCTTCCCATTCCAAACATGAGACCCTTCCTATAGCAAGAATGTAATATCCAACTCCTACCCATTCCAATCCTGAGACCCTTCCTATAGCAAGAGATGTGATATCCAAATCCTTCCCATTCCAATCCTGAGACCCTTCCTATAACATGAGATGTGATATCCAACTCCTTCCCATTCCAACCTGAGACACTTCCTATAGCATGAGAAGGGATATCCAACTCCTTCCCAATCCAATCCGGAGACCCTTCCGATATCAGGGATGTGATATCTCAATGCTTATACCAAACCTGAGACCCTTCCTATGGCATGATATGTGATATCCAACTCCTTGCCATTCAAATCCTGAGACCCTTCCTATAGCATGAGAAGGGATATCCAACTCCTTCCCAATCCAATCCTGAGACCCTTCCGATAGCAGAGATGTGATATCTCAACGCTTCTACCAAACCTGAGACCCTTCCTATAACATGAGATGTGATATCCAACTCCTTCCCGTTCCAAACCTGAGACCCTTCCTATAGCATATGTGATATCCAACTCCTTCCCATTCCAAACATGAGACCCTTCCTATAGCAAGAATGTAATATCCAACTCCTTCCCATTCCAATCCTGAGACCATTCCTATAGCATGAGATGTGATATCTCAATGCTTCTAATACCAAACCTGAGACCCTCCCTTTAGCATGAGATGTGATATCCAACTCCTTCCCATTCCAATCCTGAGACCCTTATGATAGCATGAGATGTGATATCCAACTCCTTCCCGTTCCAAACCTGAGACCCTTCCTATAGCATATGTGATATCCAACTCCTTCCCATTCCAAACCTGAGACCCTCCCTTTAGCATGAGATGTGATATCCAACTCCTTCCCATTCCAATCCTGAGACCCTTATGATAGCATGAGATGTGATATCTCAATGCCTCTAATACCAAACCTGAGATGCCTCTAATACCAAACCTGAGATACTTCCGATAGCATGAGATGTGATATCTCAATGCTTCTAATACCAAACCTGAGATCCTTCCTATAATATGTGATGTGATATCCAAATCCTTCCCCTTCCAAACCTTAGACCCTTCCTATAACATGAGATGGGAATATCCAACTCCTTCCCATTCCAATCCTGAGACCCTTCCGATAGCAGAGATGTGATATCTCAATGCTTATACCAAACCTGAGATTCTTCCTATAACATGAGATGTGATATCCAACTCCTTCCCATTCCAATCCTGAGACACTTCCTATAGCATGAGATGTGATATCTCACTGCTTATACCAAACCCGAGACCCTTCCTATAGCATGAGATGTGATATCCAACTCCTTCCCATTCCAATCCTGAGACCCTTCCTATAGCATGAGATGTGATATCTCAATGCTTCTAATATCAAACTTGAGACCCTCCCTATAGCATGAGATGTGATATCCAAGTCCTTCCCATTCCAATCCCGAGACACTTCCTATAGCATGAGATGTGATATCTCAATGCTTCTAATACCAAACCTGAGACTCTTCCTATAACATGAGATGGGATATCCAACTCCTTCCCGTTCCAATCCTGAGACCCTTCCGATAGCAGAGATGTGATATCTCATTGCTTATACCAAACCTGAGACCCTTCCTGTGGCATGAGATGTCATATACAACTCCTTCCCATTCCAATCCTGAGACCCTTCCTATAGCATGAGATGTGATATCTCAATGCTTATACCAAACCTGAGACCCTTCCTATATCATGAGATGTGATATCCAACTCATTCCCATTCCAATCCTGAGACCCTTCCTATAGCATGAGATGTGATATCTCAATGCTTCTAATACCAAACCTGAGATCCTTCCTATAACATGAGATGTGATATCCAACTCCTTCCCATTCCAATCCTGAGACCCTTATGATAGCATGAGATGTGATATCTCAATGCCTCCAATACCAAACCTGAGATACTTCCGATAGCATGAGATGTGATATCTCAATGCTTCTAATACCAAACCTGAGATCCTTCCTATAACAGGAGATGTGATTTCCAAATCCTTCCCCTTCCAAACCTGAGACCCTCCCTTTAGCATGAGATGTGATATACAACTCCTTCCCATTCCAATCCTGAGACCCTTCTGATAGCATGAGATGTGATATCTCAATGCCTCTAATACCAAACCTGAGATCCTACCTCTAACATGAAATGTGATATCCATCTCCTTCCCTTTCCAAACCTGAGACCCTGCCTATAACATGAGATGTGATATCCAAGTCCTTCCCATTCCAATCCTGAGACCCTTCCTATAGCATGTGATGTGATATCTCAATGCTTATACCAAACCTGAGACCCTTCCTATGGCATGAGATGTCATATACAACTCCTTCCCATTCCAATCCTGAGACCCTTCCTATAGCATGAGATGTGATATCTCAATGCTTATACCAAAGCTGAGACCCTTCCTATAGCATGAGATGTGATATCCAACTTCTTTCCATTCCAATCCTGAGACCCTTCCTATAGCATGAGATGTGATATCTCAATGCTTATACCAAACCTGAGACCCTTCCTATAGCATGAGATGTGATATCTCAAGGCCTCTAATACCAAACCTGAGATCCTTCCTCTAACATGAGATGTGATATCCAACTCCTTCCCGTTCCAAACCTGAGACACTTCCTATATCATATGTGATATCCAACTCCTTCCCATTCCAAACATGAGACCCTTCCTATAGCAAGAATGTAATATCCAACTCCTACCCATTCCAATCCTGAGACCCTTCCTATAGCAAGAGATGTGATATCCAAATCCTTCCCATTCCAATCCTGAGACCCTTCCTATAACATGAGATGTGATATCCAACTCCTTCCCATTCCAACCTGAGACACTTCCTATAGCATGAGAAGGGATATCCAACTCCTTCCCAATCCAATCCGGAGACCCTTCCGATATCAGAGATGTGATATCACAATGCTTATACCAAACCTGAGACCCTTACTATGGCATGATATGTGATATCCAACTCCTTGCCATTCAAATCCTGAGACCCTTCCTATAGCATGAGAAGGGATATCCAACTCCTTCCCAATCCAATCCTGAGACCCTTCCGATAGCAGAGATGTGATATCTCAACGCTTCTACCAAACCTGAGACCCTTCCTATAACATGAGATGTGATATCCAACTCCTTCCCGTTCCAAACCTGAGACCCTTCCTATAGCATATGTGATATCCAACTCCTTCCCATTCCAAACATGAGACCCTTCCTATAGCAAGAATGTAATATCCAACTCCTTCCCATTCCAATCCTGAGACCATTCCTATAGCATGAGATGTGATATCTCAATGCTTCTAATACCAAACCTGAGATCCTTCCTATAACATGAGATGTGATATCCAACTCCTTCCCGTTCCAAACCTGAGACCCTTCCTATAGCATATGTGATATCCAACTCCTTCCCATTCCAAACCTGAGACCCTCCCTTTAGCATGAGATGTGATATCCAACTCCTTCCCATTCCAATCCTGAGACCCTTATGATAGCATGAGATGTGATATCCAACTCCTTCCCGTTCCAAACCTGAGACCCTTCCTATAGCATATGTGATATCCAACTCCTTCCCATTCCAAACCTGAGACCCTCCCTTTAGCATGAGATGTGATATCCAACTCCTTCCCATTCCAATCCTGAGACCCTTATGATAGCATGAGATGTGATATCTCAATGCCTCTAATACCAAACCTGAGATGCCTCTAATACCAAACCTGAGATACTTCCGATAGCATGAGATGTGATATCTCAATGCTTCTAATACCAAACCTGAGATCCTTCCTATAATATGTGATGTGATATCCAAATCCTTCCCCTTCCAAACCTTAGACCCTTCCTATAACATGAGATGGGAATATCCAACTCCTTCCCATTCCAATCCTGAGACCCTTCCGATAGCAGAGATGTGATATCTCAATGCTTATACCAAACCTGAGATTCTTCCTATAACATGAGATGTGATATCCAACTCCTTCCCATTCCAATCCTGAGACACTTCCTATAGCATGAGATGTGATATCTCACTGCTTATACCAAACCCGAGACCCTTCCTATAGCATGAGATGTGATATCCAACTCCTTCCCATTCCAATCCTGAGACCCTTCCTATAGCATGAGATGTGATATCTCAATGCTTCTAATATCAAACTTGAGACCCTCCCTATAGCATGAGATGTGATATCCAAGTCCTTCCCATTCCAATCCCGAGACACTTCCTATAGCATGAGATGTGATATCTCAATGCTTCTAATACCAAACCTGAGACTCTTCCTATAACATGAGATGGGATATCCAACTCCTTCCCGTTCCAATCCTGAGACCCTTCCGATAGCAGAGATGTGATATCTCAATGCTTATACCAAACCTGAGACCCTTCCTGTGGCATGAGATGTCATATACAACTCCTTCCCATTCCAATCCTGAGACCCTTCCTATAGCATGAGATGTGATATCTCAATGCTTATACCAAACCTGAGACCCTTCCTATATCATGAGATGTGATATCCAGCTCCTTCCCATTCCAATCCTGAGACCCTTCCTATAGCATGAGATGTGATATCTCAATGCCTCTAATACCAAACCTGAGATCCTTCCTCTAACATGAAATGTGATATCCAACTCCTTCCCTTTCCAAACCTGAGAGCCTACCTATAGCATGAGATGTGATATCCAAGTCCTTCCCATTCCAATCCTTAGACCCTTCCTACAGCATGCAATATGATATCTCAATGATTCTAATAACAAACCTGAGACCCGTTCTATAACATGAGATGGGATATCCAACTCCTTCCCATTCCAATCCTGAGACCCTTCCTACAGCATATGTGATATCCAACTCCTTCCCATTCCAAACCTGAGACCCTGCCTATAGCATGAGATGTGATATCCAAGTCCTTCCCATTCCAATCCTGAGACCCTTCCTATAGCATGTGATGTGATATCTCAATGCTTATACCAAACCTGAGACCCTTCCTATGGCATGAGATGTCATATACAACTCCTTCCCATTCCAATCCTGAGACCCTTCCTATAGCATGAGATGTGATATCTCAATGCTTCTAATACCAAACCTGAGACCAGTCCTATAGCATGAGATGTGATATCCAACTTCTTCCCATTCCAATCCTGAGACCCTTCCTATCACATGAGATGTGATGTCTCAATGCTTCTAATACCAAACCTGAGATCTTTCCTATAAAATGAGATGTGATATCCAACTCCTTCCCATTCCAATCCTGAGACCCTTCCTATAGCATGAGATGTGATATCTCAATGCTTCTAATACCAAACCTGAGATCCTTCCTATAACATGAGATGTGATATCCAACTCCTTCCCGTTCCAAACCTGAGACCCTTCCTATAGCATATGTGATATCCAACTCCTTCCCATTCCAAACCTGAGACCCTCCCTTTAGCATGAGATGTGATATCCAACTCCTTCCCATTCCAATCCTGAGACCCTTATGATAGCATGAGATGTGATATCCAACTCCTTCCCGTTCCAAACCTGAGACCCTTCCTATAGCATATGTGATATCCAACTCCTTCCCATTCCAAACCTGAGACCCTCCCTTTAGCATGAGATGTGATATCCAACTCCTTCCCATTCCAATCCTGAGACCCTTATGATAGCATGAGATGTGATATCTCAATGCCTCTAATACCAAACCTGAGATGCCTCTAATACCAAACCTGAGATACTTCCGATAGCATGAGATGTGATATCTCAATGCTTCTAATACCAAACCTGAGATCCTTCCTATAATATGTGATGTGATATCCAAATCCTTCCCCTTCCAAACCTTAGACCCTTCCTATAACATGAGATGGGAATATCCAACTCCTTCCCATTCCAATCCTGAGACCCTTCCGATAGCAGAGATGTGATATCTCAATGCTTATACCAAACCTGAGATTCTTCCTATAACATGAAATGTGATATCCAACTCCTTCCCATTCCAATCCTGAGACACTTCCTATAGCATGAGATGTGATATCTCACTGCTTATACCAAACCCGAGACCCTTCCTATAGCATGAGATGTGATATCCAACTCCTTCCCATTCCAATCCTGAGACCCTTCCTATAGCATGAGATGTGATATCTCAATGCTTCTAATATCAAACTTGAGACTCTCCCTAAAGCATGAGATGTGATATCCAAGTCCTTCCCATTCCAATCCTGAGACACTTCCTATAGCATGAGATGTGATATCTCAATGCTTCTAATACCAAACCTGAGACTCTTCCTATAACATGAGATGGGATATCCAACTCCTTCCCGTTCCAATCCTGAGACCCTTCCGATAGCAGAGATGTGATATCTCAATGCTTATACCAAACCTGAGACCCTTCCTGTGGCATGAGATGTCATATACAACTCCTTCCCATTCCAATCCTGAGACCCTTCCGATAGCATGAGATGTGATATCTCAATGCTTCTAATACCAAACCTGAGATCCTTCCTATAACATTTGATGTGATATCCAAATCCTTCCCCTTCCAAACCTGAGACCCTCCCTTTAGCATGAGATGTGATATCCAACTCCTTCCCATTCCAATCCTGAGACCCTTATGATAGCATGAGATGTGATATCTCAATGCCTCTAATACCAAACCTGAGATACTTCCGATAGCATGAGATGTGATATCTCAATGCTTCTAATACCAAACCTGAGATCCTTCCTATAACATGTGATGTGATATCCGAATCCTTCCCCTTCCAAACCTTAGACCCTTCCTTTATCATGAGATGTGATATCCAACTCCTTCCCATTTCAATCCTGAGACCCTTCCGATATCATGAGATGTGATATCTCGATGCTTCTAATATCAAACTTGAGACCCTCCCTATAGCATGAGATGTGATATCCAAGTCCTTCCCATTCCAATCCTGAGACCCTTCCTATAGCATGAGATGTGATATCTCAATGCTTCTAATACCAAACCTGAGATCCTTCCTATAACATGTGATGTGATATCCAAATCCTTCCCCTTCCAAACCTTAGACCCTTCCTTTATCATGAGATGTGATATCCAACTCCTTCCCATTTCAATCCTGAGACCCTTCCTATAGCATGAGATGTGATATCTCAATGCTTATACCAAACCTGAGACCCTTCCTATAGCTTGAGATGTGATATCCAACTCCTTCCCATTCCAATCCTGAGACCCTTCCTATAGCATGAGATGTGATATCTCAAGGCCTCTAATACCAAACCTGAGATCCTTCCTCTAACATGAAATGTGATATCCAACTCCTTCCCCTTCCAAACCTGAGAGCCTTCCTATAGCATGAGATATGATATCCAAGTCCTTCCCATTCCAATCCTGAGACCCTTCCTATAACATGAAATGTGATATCCAACTCCTTCCCATTCCAACCTGAGACCCTTCCTATAGCATGAGATGGGATATCCAACTCCTTCCAAATCCAATACTGATACCCTTCCAATAGCATGAGATGTGATATCCCAATGCTTCTACCAAACCTGAGACCCATACTATGGCATAAGATGTGATATCAAACTCCTTCCCATTCCAATCCTGAGACCCTTCCTATAGCTTGAGATGTGATATCCAACTCCTTCCCATTCCAAATCTGAGACCCTTCCTATACCATGAGACTTGATATCTCAATGCTTCTAATACCAAACCTGAGACCCGTCCTATAACATGAGATGTGATATCCAAATCCTTCCCCTTCCAAACCTTAGACCCTTCCTTTATCATGAGATGTGATATCCAACTCCTTCCCATTCCAATCCTGAGACCCTTCCTATATCATGAGATTTGTTATCTCAATGCTTCTAATATCAAACTTGAGACCCTCCCTATAGCATGAGATGTGACATCCAAGTCCTCCCCATTCCAATCCAGAGACCCTTCCGATAGCATGAGATGTGATATCTCAATGCTTCTAATACCAAACCTGAGACCCTTCCTATAACATGAGATGGGATATCCAACTCCTTCCCATTCCAATCCTGAGACCCTTCCGATAGCAGAGATGTGATATCTCAATGCGTATACCGAACCTGAGACCCTTCCTATGGCCTGAGATGTCATATACAACTCCTTCCCAATCCAATCCTGAGACCCTTCCTATAGCATGAGATGTGATATCTCAATGCTTATACCAAATCTGAGACCCTTCCTATAGCATGAGATGTGATATCCAACTCATTCCCATTCCAATCCTGAGACCCTTCCTATAGCATGAGATGTGATATCTCAATGCTTCTAATACCAAACCTGAGATCCTTCCTATAACATGAGATGTGATATCCAACTCCTTCCCATTCCAATCCTGAGACCCTTATGATAGCATGAGATGTGATATCTCAATGCCTCCAATACCAAACCTGAGATACTTCCGATAGCATGAGATGTGATATCTCAATGCTTCTAATACCAAACCTGAGATCCTTCCTATAACAGGACATGTGATTTCCAAATCCTTCCCCTTCCAAACCTGAGACCCTCCCTTTAGCATGAGATGTGATATACAACTCCTTCCCATTCCAATCCTGAGACCCTTCTGATAGCATGAGATGTGATATCTCAATTCCTCTAATACCAAACCTGAGATCCTACCTCTAACATGAAATGTGATATCCATCTCCTTCCCTTTCCAAACCTGAGACCCTGCCTATAACATGAGATGTGATATCCAAGTCCTTCCCATTCCAATCCTGAGACCCTTCCTATAGCATGTGATGTGATATCTCAATGCTTATACCAAACCTGAGACCCTTCCTATGGCATGAGATGTCATATACAACTCCTTCCCATTCCAATCCTGAGACCCTTCCTATAGCATGAGATGTGATATCTCAATGCTTATACCAAAGCTGAGACCCTTCCTATAGCATGAGATGTGATATCCAACTTCTTTCCATTCCAATCCTGAGACCCTTCCTATAGCATGAGATGTGATATCTCAATGCTTATACCAAACCTGAGACCCTTCCTATAGCATGAGATGTGATATCTCAAGGCCTCTAATACCAAACCTGAGATCCTTCCTCTAACATGAGATGTGATATCCAACTCCTTCCCGTTCCAAACCTGAGACACTTCCTATATCATATGTGATATCCAACTCCTTCCCATTCCAAACATGAGACCCTTCCTATAGCAAGAATGTAATATCCAACTCCTACCCATTCCAATCCTGAGACCCTTCCTATAGCAAGAGATGTGATATCCAAATCCTTCCCATTCCAATCCTGAGACCCTTCCTATAACATGAGATGTGATATCCAACTCCTTCCCATTCCAACCTGAGACACTTCCTATAGCATGAGAAGGGATATCCAACTCCTTCCCAATCCAATCCGGAGACCCTTCCGATATCAGGGATGTGATATCTCAATGCTTATACCAAACCTGAGACCCTTCCTATGGCATGATATGTGATATCCAACTCCTTGCCATTCAAATCCTGAGACCCTTCCTATAGCATGAGAAGGGATATCCAACTCCTTCCCAATCCAATCCTGAGACCCTTCCGATAGCAGAGATGTGATATCTCAACGCTTCTACCAAACCTGAGACCCTTCCTATAACATGAGATGTGATATCCAACTCCTTCCCGTTCCAAACCTGAGACCCTTCCTATAGCATATGTGATATCCAACTCCTTCCCATTCCAAACATGAGACCCTTCCTATAGCAAGAATGTAATATCCAACTCCTTCCCATTCCAATCCTGAGACCATTCCTATAGCATGAGATGTGATATCTCAATGCTTCTAATACCAAACCTGAGACCCTCCCTTTAGCATGAGATGTGATATCCAACTCCTTCCCATTCCAATCCTGAGACCCTTATGATAGCATGAGATGTGATATCCAACTCCTTCCCGTTCCAAACCTGAGACCCTTCCTATAGCATATGTGATATCCAACTCCTTCCCATTCCAAACCTGAGACCCTCCCTTTAGCATGAGATGTGATATCCAACTCCTTCCCATTCCAATCCTGAGACCCTTATGATAGCATGAGATGTGATATCTCAATGCCTCTAATACCAAACCTGAGATGCCTCTAATACCAAACCTGAGATACTTCCGATAGCATGAGATGTGATATCTCAATGCTTCTAATACCAAACCTGAGATCCTTCCTATAATATGTGATGTGATATCCAAATCCTTCCCCTTCCAAACCTTAGACCCTTCCTATAACATGAGATGGGAATATCCAACTCCTTCCCATTCCAATCCTGAGACCCTTCCGATAGCAGAGATGTGATATCTCAATGCTTATACCAAACCTGAGATTCTTCCTATAACATGAGATGTGATATCCAACTCCTTCCCATTCCAATCCTGAGACACTTCCTATAGCATGAGATGTGATATCTCACTGCTTATACCAAACCCGAGACCCTTCCTATAGCATGAGATGTGATATCCAACTCCTTCCCATTCCAATCCTGAGACCCTTCCTATAGCATGAGATGTGATATCTCAATGCTTCTAATATCAAACTTGAGACCCTCCCTATAGCATGAGATGTGATATCCAAGTCCTTCCCATTCCAATCCCGAGACACTTCCTATAGCATGAGATGTGATATCTCAATGCTTCTAATACCAAACCTGAGACTCTTCCTATAACATGAGATGGGATATCCAACTCCTTCCCGTTCCAATCCTGAGACCCTTCCGATAGCAGACATGTGATATCTCAATGCTTATACCAAACCTGAGACCCTTCCTGTGGCATGAGATGTCATATACAACTCCTTCCCATTCCAATCCTGAGACCCTTCCTATAGCATGAGATGTGATATCTCAATGCTTATACCAAACCTGAGACCCTTCCTATATCATGAGATGTGATATCCAACTCATTCCCATTCCAATCCTGAGACCCTTCCTATAGCATGAGATGTGATATCTCAATGCTTCTAATACCAAACCTGAGATCCTTCCTATAACATGAGATGTGATATCCAACTCCTTCCCATTCCAATCCTGAGACCCTTATGATAGCATGAGATGTGATATCTCAATGCCTCCAATACCAAACCTGAGATACTTCCGATAGCATGAGATGTGATATCTCAATGCTTCTAATACCAAACCTGAGATCCTTCCTATAACAGGAGATGTGATTTCCAAATCCTTCCCCTTCCAAACCTGAGACCCTCCCTTTAGCATGAGATGTGATATACAACTCCTTCCCATTCCAATCCTGAGACCCTTCTGATAGCATGAGATGTGATATCTCAATGCCTCTAATACCAAACCTGAGATCCTACCTCTAACATGAAATGTGATATCCATCTCCTTCCCTTTCCAAACCTGAGACCCTGCCTATAACATGAGATGTGATATCCAAGTCCTTCCCATTCCAATCCTGAGACCCTTCCTATAGCATGTGATGTGATATCTCAATGCTTATACCAAACCTGAGACCCTTCCTATGGCATGAGATGTCATATACAACTCCTTCCCATTCCAATCCTGAGACCCTTCCTATAGCATGAGATGTGATATCTCAATGCTTATACCAAAGCTGAGACCCTTCCTATAGCATGAGATGTGATATCCAACTTCTTTCCATTCCAATCCTGAGACCCTTCCTATAGCATGAGATGTGATATCTCAATGCTTATACCAAACCTGAGACCCTTCCTATAGCATGAGATGTGATATCTCAAGGCCTCTAATACCAAACCTGAGATCCTTCCTCTAACATGAGATGTGATATCCAACTCCTTCCCGTTCCAAACCTGAGACACTTCCTATATCATATGTGATATCCAACTCCTTCCCATTCCAAACATGAGACCCTTCCTATAGCAAGAATGTAATATCCAACTCCTACCCATTCCAATCCTGAGACCCTTCCTATAGCAAGAGATGTGATATCCAAATCCTTCCCATTCCAATCCTGAGACCCTTCCTATAACATGAGATGTGATATCCAACTCCTTCCCATTCCAACCTGAGACACTTCCTATAGCATGAGAAGGGATATCCAACTCCTTCCCAATCCAATCCGGAGACCCTTCCGATATCAGGGATGTGATATCTCAATGCTTATACCAAACCTGAGACCCTTCCTATGGCATGATATGTGATATCCAACTCCTTGCCATTCAAATCCTGAGACCCTTCCTATAGCATGAGAAGGGATATCCAACTCCTTCCCAATCCAATCCTGAGACCCTTCCGATAGCAGAGATGTGATATCTCAACGCTTCTACCAAACCTGAGACCCTTCCTATAACATGAGATGTGATATCCAACTCCTTCCCGTTCCAAACCTGAGACCCTTCCTATAGCATATGTGATATCCAACTCCTTCCCATTCCAAACATGAGACCCTTCCTATAGCAAGAATGTAATATCCAACTCCTTCCCATTCCAATCCTGAGACCATTCCTATAGCATGAGATGTGATATCTCAATGCTTCTAATACCAAACCTGAGACCCTCCCTTTAGCATGAGATGTGATATCCAACTCCTTCCCATTCCAATCCTGAGACCCTTATGATAGCATGAGATGTGATATCCAACTCCTTCCCGTTCCAAACCTGAGACCCTTCCTATAGCATATGTGATATCCAACTCCTTCCCATTCCAAACCTGAGACCCTCCCTTTAGCATGAGATGTGATATCCAACTCCTTCCCATTCCAATCCTGAGACCCTTATGATAGCATGAGATGTGATATCTCAATGCCTCTAATACCAAACCTGAGATGCCTCTAATACCAAACCTGAGATACTTCCGATAGCATGAGATGTGATATCTCAATGCTTCTAATACCAAACCTGAGATCCTTCCTATAATATGTGATGTGATATCCAAATCCTTCCCCTTCCAAACCTTAGACCCTTCCTATAACATGAGATGGGAATATCCAACTCCTTCCCATTCCAATCCTGAGACCCTTCCGATAGCAGAGATGTGATATCTCAATGCTTATACCAAACCTGAGATTCTTCCTATAACATGAGATGTGATATCCAACTCCTTCCCATTCCAATCCTGAGACACTTCCTATAGCATGAGATGTGATATCTCACTGCTTATACCAAACCCGAGACCCTTCCTATAGCATGAGATGTGATATCCAACTCCTTCCCATTCCAATCCTGAGACCCTTCCTATAGCATGAGATGTGATATCTCAATGCTTCTAATATCAAACTTGAGACCCTCCCTATAGCATGAGATGTGATATCCAAGTCCTTCCCATTCCAATCCCGAGACACTTCCTATAGCATGAGATGTGATATCTCAATGCTTCTAATACCAAACCTGAGACTCTTCCTATAACATGAGATGGGATATCCAACTCCTTCCCGTTCCAATCCTGAGACCCTTCCGATAGCAGAGATGTGATATCTCAATGCTTATACCAAACCTGAGACCCTTCCTGTGGCATGAGATGTCATATACAACTCCTTCCCATTCCAATCCTGAGACCCTTCCTATAGCATGAGATGTGATATCTCAATGCTTATACCAAACCTGAGACCCTTCCTATATCATGAGATGTGATATCCAGCTCCTTCCCATTCCAATCCTGAGACCCTTCCTATAGCATGAGATGTGATATCTCAATGCCTCTAATACCAAACCTGAGATCCTTCCTCTAACATGAAATGTGATATCCAACTCCTTCCCTTTCCAAACCTGAGAGCCTACCTATAGCATGAGATGTGATATCCAAGTCCTTCCCATTCCAATCCTTAGACCCTTCCTACAGCATGCAATATGATATCTCAATGATTCTAATAACAAACCTGAGACCCGTTCTATAACATGAGATGGGATATCCAACTCCTTCCCATTCCAATCCTGAGACCCTTCCTACAGCATATGTGATATCCAACTCCTTCCCATTCCAAACCTGAGACCCTGCCTATAGCATGAGATGTGATATCCAAGTCCTTCCCATTCCAATCCTGAGACCCTTCCTATAGCATGTGATGCGATACCTCAATGCTTATACCAAACCTGAGACCCTTCCTATGGCATGAGATGTCATATACAACTCCTTCCCATTCCAATCCTGAGACCCTTCCTATAGCATGAGATGTGATATCTCAATGCTTCTAATACCAAACCTGAGACCAGTCCTATAGCATGAGATGTGATATCCAACTTCTTCCCATTCCAATCCTGAGACCCTTCCTATCACATGAGATGTGATGTCTCAATGCTTCTAATACCAAACCTGAGATCTTTCCTATAAAATGAGATGTGATATCCAACTC
The DNA here is from genome assembly GCF_040938575.1 of Ambystoma mexicanum. Classification (NCBI taxonomy): domain Eukaryota; kingdom Metazoa; phylum Chordata; class Amphibia; order Caudata; family Ambystomatidae; genus Ambystoma; species Ambystoma mexicanum. Next base: position 792,887,520 of record NC_090929.1, read on the forward strand.
CTTCCCATTCCAATCCTGAGACCCTTCCTATAGCATGAGATGTGATATCTCAATGCTTATAAAAAACCTGAGACCCTTCCTATAGCTTGAGATGTGATATCCAACTCCTTCCCATTCCAATCCTGAGACCCTTCCTATAGCATGAGATGTGATATCTCAATGCCTCTAATACCAAACCTGAGATCCTTCCTATAACATGAGATGTGATATCCAACTCCTTCCCCTTCCAAACCTGAGAGCCTTCCTATAGCATGAGATATGATATCCAAGTCCTTCCCATTCCAATCCTGAGACCCTTCCTATAACATGAGATGTGATATCCAACTCCTTCCCATTCCAACCTGAGACCCTTCCTATAGCATGAGATGGGATATCCAACTCCTTCCAAATCCAATCCTGATACCCTTCCGATAGCATGAGATGTGATATCCCAATGCTTCTACCAAACCTGAGACCCATACTATGGCATGAGATGTGATATCAAACTCCTTCCCATTCCAATCCTGAGACCTTTCATATAGCTTGAGATGTGATATCCAACTCCTTCCCATTCCAATTCTGAGACCCTTCCTATACCATGAGACTTGATATCTCAATGCTTCTAATACCAAACCTGAGACCCGTCCTATAACATGAGATGTGATATCCAAATCCTTCCCCTTCCAAACCTTAGACCCTTCCTTTATCATGAGATGTGATATCCAACTCCTTCCCATTCCAATCCTGAGACCCTTCCGATATCATGAGATTTGTTATCTTAATGCTTCTAATATCAAACTTGAGATCCTCCCTATAGCATGAGATGTGATATCCAACTCCTTCCCATTCCAATCCTGAGACCCTTCCTATAGCATGAGATGTGATGTCTCAATGCTTCTAATACCAAACCTGAGCTCCTTCCTATAACATGAGATGTGATATCCAACTCCTTCCCATTCCAATTCTGAGACCCTTCGATAGCATGAGAAGTGATATCTCCATGCTTATACCAAACCTGAGACCTTTCCTATAGCATGAGATGTGATATCCAAATCCTTCCCATTCCAATCCTGAGACCCTTCCTACAGCATGCAATGTGATATCTCAATGATTCTAATACCAAACCAGAGACCCGTCCTATAACATAACATGAGATGGGATATCCAACTCCTTCCTGTAAGGAAAGATTTCGTAATTGTAGGTAATCTTCCTTCCATGTGGCAACCCCTAAACTTTTTGCTGTTGTTTTCACCTTGTTCTTGACTTTACCAGAGAAGTACAGCCTTCTGCCGCACTCCTCTGGGCTTTCGCTCCTTTCTTACGGGGAAACTGACATGCCCTTAAGACAGTCAGTACCGGGGAACGCTGTTTCCCGTAGTTTCTTTTATCGTGTTGCAGCTTTAGTGCAACATGACACAAGAGGGCACTGTAAGCTAAGTTACAGCTCTCTTGGGTCTCTAGCCTTCTACAGGCCCTAGATACTCGTTTAGGATGGTATTTGATCGGTGCAAGTCATTCAGGGACTGGAATGGTGGCAGCGATCGATTTGTGTATTTTGAGCTCCTTTTGGCGTTCTGAGCGCGTTTTTCGCACTGAACCCAAAATGGTGGCCTGGCTCCCAAAATGGCCAGACCACGAGGCTCCTTTGTCTTGTCCACTGACCGTCTTGCTCCCTTCACCTTCCCCAGGGGCCTTCCTTATTTGGGCATGTACTTTCCCGCGAAACACGGATGCTTTCGCGGGCTTCTACATGTCGTTTGTGTGCCTCCAGGGTGTGGGTTGGGATGTCTGGTCCCAATACACATCCTGGGTGCCAGAGAGTCTAGGGTGGTGTGAATGCCTGGGACCACCGTGGTCCGTGATTGGTCCACGTATGGTGTGTGTGTTGATGAGCGGATCTCCCATTGGCTCCCCTCCGTTTTGGCGCGAAGGGAACCGTGGATAAGAGGGGGCTGGAAACACCACTACCATGTCGATCTCCTGAGTTCTCACGAATGAAGGAATACAGGAGCCAAGTATCCTGCAACCAAGAGGCTGGACCGAGGAATCGCTGGTGACCCGCTGAAGGAAACCTCCTTTGCACTGCTGTCGTCCTGTGAAACCCTTTCCTCCTTTGATCGAACCAGAAGGCCTGTACTGGTGCTTCGACCTATTGGAATAGCAGGAACAGCTATTCCCGGCATCTTCATCATCTCCTGCCAAGTAAGCCTTCGGAAGCGTCTCTGGGCCATCCAGTTGACTGACCCGCTTACAAGGTAGTCCTGCTCTGTAACCGCCGATAGGTTGTGCAGTATCTCGAGTCCTTGTCACTCTCCCACGCTTGTGCACTTGGCGTTCCCAGGTCTGAAAGGAGGAGTGTACTTTTGACTCAGATACGCACGGCCGCTCCGTTGTCCTGCTGCGGCAACAAACTGTGCCGGTTTCGTCGATTGGGACGTCTTTTTGCTCTACACGACTATGAGGCGTTCCCTGCTCTTCTGAACCTGCCAGCTGCTGAAACTAACGTGGAGAAGCCTGGGTCTGCTTGCTTCGGGGACCGGTGAGTAGTATAGCTAGGATCTGGTTGCCCTCCTGCAGTAGCCCATTGCTTTTCCCCGCTGTGTAAAAACAGCACCCTTTTCGTCCGTACTCGCGCTTTGCTTCTACTCGCTGTGGAGGCTGCGCTTGAGTCGCGGAACCTGTTCTTCTTCTGTTGTGCACTAACCCGAACTGCCTGACTTCCTCCGAAGAGCTTCTCCTTTTGCCCGTTGGCACCAGCGCGTGCAGGTACTTTGAGCACAAGGCTCCACTCTTCGCAGGGCTTGGACTACCATCTAGTTAGGTGCCTCTGAAGGCGAACTGAGTCGAAAGCATTATCGCACTGCCTGTTTTCCTTCCCTTTCAGGTGGACTACATATTTCGTGCTTTAAACGCTTGCGACTGTGTATTTGTATATATATTGTGTGGATATGGTATGTGTTGGTTTAATATTGTGATATTGTGATTTTCTCGCTACGGTCGTTGTTTTAAAGGCCTTAAAATAAATGTGTTTATATTTTTGATATAACACCTGTTTGGAGTAGTTTGTAAGCGCTCTTGCTTTGTGTGCTCATTGCGGGCTTTCAGTCACCCTCACCCCTCTTGAGACCTAGTCTTGACCGCCGCGATCGCTACCTTGATTGGTCTGGCTCGTCCAGAGGTTACCCTGTTCCAAGTAATTAGGTTGGCCTTCTGAACTTCTGCGCCACCAGGACAGAGTTCAGAAATCCGTCTTAACAAATTGGTGTACAGCGGTGGGATACGACTGAAGGTATCCAGTGTTGCGCACGAACTAGGGCATTTCAGGTTATTCCAAACAGTACACGTAGTGAATTGTTGTAGTATAACTTTAAAAAGGCCATAGTCCTATCACACAGTATGGAAACAAGTACGTTGTTAACTTTAAATGCTTCCAAATCAGAAACGCTGAAAAAGATGTGTGCGGAGAGAGGTGTTTCCTCTCAAGGCACAAAATTGGAAATGATCCAAAGAATCGTGGCGTGGCAAGAAGCGCAGCTTGACGCTATAACTTCTGAGGACAGTGCGGAAGGTGGTGGGGCTGCTCTCACTGGTAGAACCGACGGTTCTGCCGCTGCACTGATCCATCGCGACCACGAGGACAGGGAGGACGAGATGTCTAATGTTTCCTCTGCCAGTGCTGATGGGGAGGCTATGCTTGAATTCAAGAAGCAAGAGCTGCGGTTTAGGCAGCAGGAGCTTGAATTCAGCATAGCCAAACTAAAAATCGAACAGGCAGAAAAACAAAAAGACAGGGATCACCAGTTGGAACTGGCCAAGCTTCAGGTTGCAAATGGGTCCAAGGAACCTGGACATGGGTCTGGGGCCTCCTCTCATCCACGGTTTCCGAAAGATCTGCTCAGTGTGTATGAAGAAAGGAATGACATTATGGACTGGCTGAATGCGTTTGAGTATGCATGCGAGGTCCAAGAAGTTGACAATGCTGATAAGATTGCCTGGTTACTCAGCAGACTGCCCCATTCTGGCTGTAGTGCCATTATGGAGATGTCGAAGGCTGAGCGAGCTGATTTCGCAATGTTAAAGCAAACTCTCATTTTAAAGTTTGGGAAGACTCCGGCCCAATATTTGAAACGTTTTAGAGAGTATAAGAAAAAGGAAGGTGGTACTTGGGTATCTTATGTCACTGAATCCTTGAAAAACTTAACTGGCTGGATCGAAGGTTACAAGGTTTCTACCTTCGAAGGCATGATAAATCTTGTCATGCTGCAACACATTTTTGCTTCTTCTTCCCTGGAGCTTAAGCAGCATTTGGCCGATTCGAAGGAGATAGATCCTAAGAAGCTGGCCATTGCAGCCGACTTATGGGTGTCACATCGAGTGTCCCATAAGGACAAAACTCATCCTGGTAAGCAGGAGGAAGGGAAACAGTCCAAAGATATGGAGGGTGGAGAATCTGCTAAATCTTCTTCCCATAAGGGCCACAAAAAGAAAAACAAGGGTAAGACACAAGAGAACTCACAGGGTAGTGGAGGTCCACCTCCGAAACAGAACTCTGGTTACAATAAGCCTCCCTATGTAAACAGACCCATTGGATCTTGTTTTGCTTGTGGAGCAACTGACCATGTGAAGGGGGATCCCCGTTGTAAGGTTAGACCTTTGGGGGTCCACTCCACTAATCTGGCCTTCTCCTCCTACGAGGAAGAAGAGATTACAGGAGCATCCTTCTCCTCAGACTCATTTCCCAGCGGAATAGAGGCTGAGGTAGTTTTAGTGTCCCTGGGTTCCTGGGAGCCTAAAGTCGCAGCGGCGTATGCTAGGATTCCGGATAATACCAAGCACTACTTTAAAGACAGTGTGCTGATCAATGGAGTAGATACTCCAGCTCTTAGGGATAGTGGGTGCAGTCGCACTGTGGTGGATTCTACCTTGGTAGACTCAGAGGAAGTTGCCAGAGCTACTCTGATGCCCACTAAGTTGGCTGACGGCCCCCTCCGTATGTTTCCCGTTATACCTGTAAATCTTACTTTAAATGGTACAGCAGTCAGGATTCCAGTGAGCATTCAGAGAAACGTCCCGGGAAAGGTCTTGTTAGGTAATGATCTCAGGGCTTTAGGGCTCGTAGGAGACACTGCCGAAAGACCCTACACACGGTCTCAAGCACGGGCAGCATTGGCCAAGTCCAATACGCCGCCCCAGCCGAAGGGGAAACCCAAGGCGAAAGGAGTCAACAAGTCACGACGAGGGAAAGAGAATATTCCCCCGAGCTCGCCTACCACTGCGGTGGAGGAAGTTGGTCAATCGCCCGGGCCTGACGAGGAGGTGGCGATGCCTGAAGTATTCGACCCCAACGATCATCCTGAACTAAAAGACTTGTTAGTTGAAGGAGGTCCTGATAGGGACGAATTCAGTAAAGGCCAACGTGAGTGCCCATCTCTGGAAGGCCTAAGGAGACAGGCCTGCTCCCAGCTTGAGGGTGAACCTCCTGGGACGCATAGGATTTATTGGGAAGGTGGACTCCTGTATAGTGAGCCCACAGAGTCTACAGAAGGAGACCATAGGAGGTTGGTGGTTCCCCTTGCTGTTAGGCCCTTCCTCCTGCAGTTGGCGCATGAAGTTCCCCTTGCTGGTCACCTTGGTATGAAGAGGACCAAGCAAAGGTTATCCATGCACTTCTACTGGCCCAAGATGGGGGTGCAAGTAGAAAGTCACTGCAGGAGTTGTGCCTCCTGCCAGTTGTTTGGTAAGGTTGGCGCGACAATCCAAGCTCCGTTGGTACCGCTCCCAGTTGTGGGTGTACCATTTGAAAGGGTAGGGATCGACATCGTTGGTCCCCTTGACCCGCAAACATCCTCGGGCAATAGGTTTATCCTGGTGCTGGTCGACCATGCAACCAGGTATCCTGAGGCCATCCCATTGAAAACTGTAACTGCCAAGTCAGTTGCAAAAGCTTTACTCGGCATATTTACTAGGGTTGGCTTCCCTAAAGAAGTTGTGCCAGATCGTGGCAGCAACTTTATGTCGAAGTATATGCAGGCTATGTGGAAAGAATGTGGGGTCACCTACAAGTTCTCTTCTGCATACCACCCCCAGACCAATGGTCTGGTGGAACGATTCAACAGAACGTTAAAGAGCATGATTGGGGCTCTGGAGGAGCCCCAGAGAAGAAAATGGGATCTTCTTTTACCATGTTTACTGTTTGCCTACCGAGAGGTACCACAGGAGGGTGTTGGCTTCAGCCCCTTCGAACTTCTGTTCGGTCATCCCGTACGGGGACCCTTAGCCATCGTCAAAGAGGGATGGGAGATGCCCACTCCCCCTGTTACTACCAATGTAGTTGATTATGTGCTAGGGCTCAGAAAACGGATGGTACTTCTGATGGGCTTGGCTAGTGATAAATTGAAGGCAGGGCAAGCACTGGTGAAACATTGGTACGACCAGAAAGCTTCCCTCATCAACTTTACACCTGGTCAGCAAGTCCTGATCATGAATCCCATAAGGCCTCGAGCTTTACAGGACAAATGGTCAGGCCCTTACACAGTGGTGGAGCCCCTGGGTGAGGTGAACTATTTAGTGGACCTTGGAAGGCCTGGACAGGCTCCAAAAGTGTTTCACGTGAATAGGCTGAAGGCTTTCGTCCCAAGAGTCGAAATCGCAGCACTGCTACTGGCTTCAGACGTTGAGGAAGAGGAGTCTGAACCTCTCCCCGACCTGTTCCAAAGCGGTCCTTCAGATAGCTCCTTTGAGGGTGTCCGTGTGGCCCCTCACCTGACTTCTGATCAGCAGGCTGAGGTGAAAGGTTTGCTTAGGCAGTTTTCCCCCCTGTTTTCACAGTCCCCTGGTTTGACACCTTGGTGCAAACATAACATTGACACAGGAGACAGTGTACCTACCAAAAGTAGGGGATACCGGATGTCAGATAAAGTACGGTCTTATATTAAGACCGAGGTCAACAAGATGTTAGACCTTGGGGTGATTGAACCCTCTAGTAGTCCTTGGTCCAGCCCTGTGGTTTTGGTTCCAAAGGCAGGCACTTCTGAATTGAGGTTCTGCGTGGATTACAGGGCTCTGAATGCTGTCACCAAGACAGATGCACACCCCTTGCCTCGAACAGATGAGCTGGTGGATACTTTGGGTGCCTCCAAGTACCTCAGCACGTTTGACCTCACTGCTGGCTATTGGCAAATAGCTTTAGCAGAACATGCCAAGGAGAAGACAGCATTTTCTACGCCAGACGGCTTTTACCAATTCCGGGTAATGCCGTTCGGGTTGAAGAATGCACCTGCCACTTTCCAGAGGCTTGTGAATCATGTGTTGAATGGGTTGGACGAATTCTGTCTTGCATATCTGGACGATATAGCAGTTTTCAGTGCCACCTGGGAAGACCATGTGAAACACCTCGGGATTGTGCTCCAGGCTCTTCAGAAAGCACACCTGACCATAAAGGCTAGTAAATGCCAGATTGGACAAGGCTCAGTGGTTTACCTTGGACATGAAGTAGGTGGAGGGAGGATACAGCCTCTACCCAGTAAAGTACAAGCAGTACAAGACTGGCCTACCCCCACTACGCAAACCCAAGTGAGGGCCTTCTTAGGACTCACGGGGTATTACCGCAATTTTATGGCAGACTATGGCACCATAGCTGCTCCTCTGACTGCTCTCACAACTCCGAAGAAACCCAAGAAGGTAACTTGGACCGACGAGTGTGAGAAGGCCTTCAATGGCTTAAAAGACTCCTTGTGCCAGGCCCCTGTCCTCAGGGCCCCTGATTATCAAAGACCTTTTATCGTGCAGACGGACGCCTCTGACACTGGGATAGGAGCTGTACTATCACAAGTAGATGAGAAGGGTAAGGTACACCCTATCGGTTTTATTAGTCGCCAGCTTAAGGACAGAGAGCTCAGATGGTCCACGGTAGAGAAAGAATGTTTCTCTGTTGTGTGGGCCCTAAGGAAGCTGAGGCCCTACCTCTATGGGACCCACTTCACTGTGCAAACTGACCATAAGCCGTTAAAGTGGCTAATGAACATGAAGGGGGAGAATCCAAAGTTGCTTAGGTGGTCCATAAGTCTACAAGGCTTCGACTTCACTATTGAGCATAGGCCAGGTGTCCAACATAGCAATGCTGATGGGTTGTCCAGAATGTTTAACCGACCTGAACAAGAGACTCATCCAGGGGTGGATTAGTTCCCCCTGTCCATAGTCTGGGAGGGGCGAGTGTTAGGAAAGATTTCGTAATTGTAGGTAATCTTCCTTCCATGTGGCAACCCCTAAACTTTTTGCTGTTGTTTTCACCTTGTTCTTGACTTTACCAGAGAAGTACAGCCTTCTGCCGCACTCCTCTGGGCTTTCGCTCCTTTCTTACGGGGAAACTGACATGCCCTTAAGACAGTCAGTACCGGGGAACGCTGTTTCCCGTAGTTTCTTTTATCGTGTTGCAGCTTTAGTGCAACATGACACAAGAGGGCACTGTAAGCTAAGTTACAGCTCTCTTGGGTCTCTAGCCTTCTACAGGCCCTAGATACTCGTTTAGGATGGTATTTGATCGGTGCAAGTCATTCAGGGACTGGAATGGTGGCAGCGATCGATTTGTGTATTTTGAGCTCCTTTTGGCGTTCTGAGTGCGTTTTTCGCACTGAACCCAAAATGGTGGCCTGGCTCCCAAAATGGCCAGACCACGAGGCTCCTTTGTCTTGTCCACTGACCGTCTTGCTCCCTTCACCTTCCCCAGGTCGAGCGACCCGGGGCCTTCCTTATTTGGGCATGTACTTTCCCGCGAAACACGGATGCTTTCGCGGGCTTCTACATGTCGTTTGTGTGCCTCCAGGGTGTGGGCTGGGATGTCTGGTCCCAATACACATCCTGGGTGCCAGAGAGTCTAGGGTGGTGTGAATGCCTGGGACCACCGTGGTCCGTGATTGGTCCACGTATGGTGTGTGTGTTGATGAGCGGATCTCCCATTGGCTCCCCTCTGTTTTGGCGCGAAGGGAACCGTGGATAAGAGGGGGCTGGAAACACCACTACCATGTCGATCTCCTGAGTTCTCACGAACGAAGGAATACAGGAGCCAAGTATCCTGCAACCAAGAGGCTGGACCGAGGAATCGCTGGTGACCCGCTGAAGGAATCCTCCTTTGCACTGCTGTCGTCCTGTGAAACCCTTTCCTCCTTTGATCGAACCAGAAGGCCTGTACTGGTGCTTTGACCTATTGGAATAGCAGGAACAGCTATTCCCGGCATCTTCATCATCTCCTGCCAAGTAAGCCTTCGGAAGCGTCTCTGGGCCATCCAGTTGACTGACCAGCTTACAAGGGAGTCCTGCTCTGTAACCGCCGACAGGTTGTGCAGTATCTTGAGTCCTTGTCACTCTCCCACGCTCGTGCACTTGGCGTTCCCAGGTCTGAAGGGAGGAGTGTACTTTTGACTCAGATACGCACGGCCGCTCCGTTGTCCTGCTGCGGCAACAAACTGTGCCGGTTTTGTCGATTGGGACGTCTTTTTGCTCTACACGACTACGAGGCGTTCCCTGCTCTTCTGAACCTGCCAGCTGCTGAAACTAACGTGGAGAAGCCTGGGTCTGCTTGCTTCGGGGACCGGTGAGTAGTATAGCTAGGATCTGGTCGCCCTCCTGCAGTAGCCCATTGCTTTTCCCCGCTGTGTAAAAACAGCACCCTTTTCGTCCATACTCGCGCTTTGCTTCTACTCGCTGTGGAGGCTGCGCTTGAGTCGCGGAACCTGTTCTTCTTCTGTTGTGCACTAACCCGAACTGCCTGACTTCCTCCGAAGAGCTTCTCCTTTTGCCCGTTGGCACCAGCCCGTGCAGGTACTTTGAGCACAAGGCTCCACTCTTCGCAGGGCTTGGACTTCCATCTAGTTAGGTGCCTCTGAAGGCGAACTGAGTCGAAAGCATTATCGCACTGCCTGTTTTCCTTCCCTTTCAGGTGGACTACATATTTCGTGCTTTAAACGCTTGCGACTGTGTATTTGTATATATATATTGTGTGGATATGGTATGTGTTGGTTTAATATTGTGATATTGTGATTTTCTCGCTACGGTCGTTGTTTTAAAGGCCTTAAAATAAATGTGTTTATATTTTTGATATAACACCTGTTTGGAGTAGTTTGTAAGCGCTCTTGCTTTGTGTGCTCATTGCGGGCTTTCAGTCACCCTCACCCCTCTTGAGACCTAGTCTTGACCGCCGCGATCGCTACCTTGATTGGTCTGGCTCGTCCAGAGGTTACCCTGTTCCAAGTAATTAGGTTGGCCTTCTGAACTTCTGCGCCGCCAGGACAGAGTTCAGAAATCCGTCTTAACACTTCCCATTCCAATCCTGAGCCACTTCCGATAGCAGAGATGTGATATCTCAATGCTTATACCAAACCTGAGACCCTTCCTATAACATGAGATGTGATATCCAACTCCTTCCCGTTCCAAACCTGAGACGCTTCCTATAGCATATGTGATTTCCAACTCCTTCCCATTCCAAACATGAGACCCTTTCTATAGCAAGAATGTAATATCCAACTCCTACCCATTCCAATCCTGAGACCCTTCCTATATCATGAGATGTGATATATCAATGCTTCTAATACCAAACCTGAGATCCTTCCTATGACATGAGATGTGATATCCAACTCCTTCCCATTCCAACCTGAGACCCTTCCTATGGCATGAGAAGGGATATCCAACTCCTTCCCAATCCAATCCTGAGACCCTTCCGATAGCAGAGATGTGATATCTCAATGCTTATACCAAACCTGAGACCCTTCCTATGGCATGAGATGTGATATCCAACTCCTTCCCATTCAAATCCTGAGACCCTTCCTATAGCATGAGATGTGATATCTCAATGCTTCTACCAAACCTGAGACCCTTCCTTTAGCATGAGATGTGATATCCAAATCCTTCACATTCCAATCCTGAGACCCTTCCTATAGCATGAGATGTGATATCTCAATGCTTCTAATACCAAACCTGAGATCCTTCCTATAACATGAGATGTGATATCCAATTCCTTCCCATTCCAAACCTGAGACCCTTTCTATTGGATGAGATGTGATATCCAACTCCTTCCCATTCCAACCCTGAGACCCTTCCTATACCATGAGATGTGATATCTCAATGCTTCTAATACCAAACCTGGGACCCGTCCTATAACATGAGATATGATATCCAAATACTTCCCCTTCCAAACCTGAGACCCTTCCTTTAGCATGAGATGTGATATCCAAATCCTTCCCATTCCAATCCTGAAACCCTTCCTATAGCATGAGATGTGATATCTCAATGTTTCTAATAAAAAACCTGAGACCCTTCCTATAGCAAGAGATGTGATATCCAAATCTTTCCCATTCCAAACCTGAGACCCTTCCTATAACATGAGATGTGATATCAAACTCCTTCCCATTCCAACCTGAGACCCTTTCTATAGCATGAGATGTGATATCCAAATCCTTCCCCTTCCAAACCTGAGACCCTTCCTTTAGCATGAGATGTGATATCCAGCTCCTCCCATTCCAAACCTGAGACCCTTCCGATAGCAGAGATGTGATATCTCAATTCTTATACCAAACCTGAGACCCTTCCTATAGCATGAGATGTGATATCCAACTCCTTCCCATTCCAATCCTGAGACCTTTCCTATAGCATGAGATGTGATATCTCAATGCTTCTACCAAAACTGAGACCCTTCCTTTAGCATGAGATGTGATATCCAACTCCTTCCCATTCCAATCCTGAGACCCTTCCTATAGCATGAGATGTGATATCTCAATGCTTCTAATACCAAACCTGAGATCCTTCCTATAACATGAGATGTGATATCCAACTCCTTCCCATTCCAATCCTGAGACCCTTCCTATAGCATGAGATGTGATGTCTCAATGCTTCTAATACCAAACCTGAGATCCTTCCTATAACATGAGATGTGATATCCAAATCCTTCCCCTTCCAAACCTGAGACCCTCCCTTTAGCATGAGATGTGATATCCAACTCCTTCCCATTCCAATCCTGATACCCTTTATATAGCATGAGATGTGATATCCAAATCCTTCCCGTTCCAAACCTGAGACCCTTCCTTTAGCATGAGATGTGATATCCAGCTCCTCCCATTCCAAACCTGAGACCCTTCCGATAGCAGAGATGTGATATCTCAATTCTTATACCAAACCTGAGACCCTTCCTATAGCATGAGATGTGATATCCAACTCCTTCCCATTCCAATCCTGAGACCTTTCCTATAGCATGAGATGTGATATCTCAATGCTTCTACCAAAACTGAGACCCTTCCTTTAGCATGAGATGTGATATCCAACTCCTTCCCATTCCAATCCTGAGACCCTTCCTATAGCATGAGATGTGATATCTCAATGCTTCTAATACCAAACCTGAGATCCTTCCTATAACATGAGATGTGATATCCAACTCCTTCCCATTCCAATCCTGAGACCCTTCCTATAGCATGAGATGTGATGTCTCAATGCTTCTAATACCAAACCTGAGATCCTTCCTATAACATGAGATGTGATATCCAAATCCTTCCCCTTTCAAACCTGAGACCCTCCCTTTAGCATGAGATGTGATATCCAACTCCTTCCCATTCCAATCCTGATACCCTTTCTATAGCATGAGATGTGATATCCAAATCCTTCCCCTTCCAAACCTGAGACCCTTCCTTTAGCATGAGATGTGATATCCAGCTCCTCCCATTCCAAACCTGAGACCCTTCCGATAGCAGAGATGTGATATCTCAATTCTTATACCAAACCTGAGACCCTTCCTATAGCATGAGATGTGATATCCAACTCCTTCCCATTCCAATCCTGAGACCTTTCCTATAGCATGAGATGTGATATCTCAATGCCTCTAATACCAAACCTGAGATCCTACCTCTAACATGGAATGTGATATCCAAGTTCTTCCCATTCCAATCCTGAGACCCTTCCTATAGCATGAGGTGGTATAATCAACTCCTTCCAAATCCAATCCTGATACCCTTCCGATAGCATGAGATGTGATATCCCAATGCTTCTACAAAACCTGAGACCCATACCATGGCATGAGATGTGATATCAGACTCCGGTCCTATACATGAGACTTGATATCTCAATGCTTCTAATACCAAACCTGAGACCGGTCCAATAACATGAGATGTGATATCCAAATCCTTCCCCTTCCAAACCTTAGACCCTTCCTTTATCATGAGATGTGATATCCAAGTCCTTCCCATTCCATTCCTGAGACCCTTCCTATAGCATGAGATGTGATATCTCAATGCTTCTAATACCAAACCTGAGACCCTTCCTATAACATGAGATGTGATATCCAAGTCCTTCCCATTCCAATCCTGAGACCCTTCCTATGAGATGTGATATCTCAATGCTTCTAATACCAAACCTGAGACCCTTCCTATAACATGAAATGTGATATCCAACTCCTTCCCCTTCCAACCCTGATAGCCTTCCTATAGAATGAGATGTGATATCCAAGTCCTTCCTATTCCAATCCTGAGACCCTTCCTATAACATGAGATGTGATAACCAACTCCTTCCCATTCCATCCTTAGACCCTTCCTATAGCATGAGATGGGATATCCAACTCCTTCCAAATCCAATCCTGATACCCTTTCCGATAGCATGAGAGGTGATATCCCAATGCCTCTACAAAACCTGAGACCCATACCATGGCATGAGATGTGATATCAACCTCCTTCCCGTTCCAATCCTGAGACCCTTCCTATAGCTTGAGATGTGATATCCAACTCCTTCCCATGCCAATTCTGAGACCCGTCCTATACCATGATACTTGATATCTCAATGCTTCTAATACCAAACCTGAGACCGGTCCTATAACATGAGATGTGATATCCAAATCCTTCCCCTTCCAAACCTTAGACCCTTCCTATAGCATGAGATGTGATATCTCAATGCTTCTAATACCAAACCTGAGACCCTTCCTATAACGAGATGAGATATCCAACTCCTTCCCATTCCAATCCTGAGACCCTTCCGATAGCAGAGTTGTGATATCTCAATGCCTATACCAAACCTGTGACCCTTCCTATGGCATGAGATGTGATATCCAACTCCTTCCCATTCCAATCCTGAGACCCTTCCTATAGCATGAGATGTGATATCTCAATGCTTCTAATACCAAACCTGAGTTCCTTCCTATAACATGAGATGTGATATCAAACTCCTTCCCATTCCAAACCTTTGCTTCTATCAAACCTGAGACCCTTCCTTTAGCATGAGATGTGATATCCAACTCCTTCCCATTCCAATCCTGAGACCCTTCCTATAACATGAGACGTGATATCCAACTCCTTCCCATTCCAGTCCTGAGACTCTTCCTATAGCATGAGATGTGATATATCAATGCTTCTAAAACCAAACATGAGAACCATCCTATAACATGAGATGTGAAATCCAAATCATTCCCTTTCCAAACCTGAGACCCTTCCTATAGCTTGAGATGTGATATCAAACTCCTTCCCATTCAATGTGATATCCAACTCCTTCCCATTCCAATCCTGAGACCCTTCCTATACCATGAGATGTGATATCTCAATACTTCTAATACCAAACCTGAGACCTGTCCTAAAACATGAGATGTGAGATCCAAATCCTTCCCCTTCCAAACCTGAGACCTTTCCTTTAGCATGAGATGTGATATCAAACTCCTTCCCATTCCAAACCTGAGACCCTTCCTATAGCATGAGATGTTGTATCTTAATGCTTCTAAAACCAAACCTGAGAACCATCCTATAACATGTGAAATCCAAAGTCCTTCCCTTTCCAAACCTGAGACCCTTCCGATAGCATGAGATGTGATATCTCAATGCTTCTAAAACCAAACATGAGATGTGAAATCCAAATCCTTCCCTTTCCAAACCTGAGAACCTTCCTATAGCTTGAGATATGATATCAAACTCCTTCCCATTCAATCCTGAGATAGCTTGAGATGTGATATCCAACTCCTTCCCATTCCAATCCTGAGACCCCTCCTATACCATGAGATGTGATATCTCAATGCTTCGAATACCAAACCTGAGACCCGTCCTAAAACATGAGATGTGAGATCCAAATCCTTCCCCTTCCAAACCTGAGACCCTTCCTATAGCTTGAGATGTGATATCAAACTCCTTCCCATTCCAATCCTGAGATAGCTTGAGATGTGATATCCAACTCCATCCCATTCCAATCCTGAGACCCTTCCGATAGCATGAGATGTGATATCTCAATGCTTCTGATATCAAAACTGAGACCCTCCCTATACTATGAGATGTTATATCTAAGTCCTTCCCATTCCTATCCTGAGACCCTTCCGGTAGCAGAGATGTGATATCTTAATGCTTATACCAAACCTAATGACCCTTCCTTTGGCATGAGATGTGATATCCAACTCCTTCCCATTCCAATCCTGAGTTCCTTCCTATAGCATGAGATGTGATATCTCAATGCTTCTATCAAACCTGAGACCCTTCCTTTAGCATGAGGTGTGATATCCAACTCTTTCCCATTCCAATCCTGAGACCCTTCCTATAACATGAGACGTGATATCAAACTCCTTCCCATTCCAATCCTGAGACTCTTCCTATAGCATGAGATGTGATATCTCAATGCTTCTAATACCAAACCTGGGACCCGTCCTATAACATGAGATATGATATCCAAATCCTTCCCCTTCCAAACCTGAGACCCTTCCTTTAGCATGAGATGTGATATCCAAATCCTTCCCATTCCAATCCTGAAACCCTTCCTATAGCATGAGATGTGATATCTCAATGTTTCTAATAAAAAAACTGAGACCCTTCCTATAGCAAGAGATGTGATATCCAAATCCTTCCCATTCCAATCCTGAGACCCTTCCTATAACGAAATGTGATATCCAACTCCTTCCCGTTCCAAACTGAGACCCTTCCTATAGCATGAGAAGGGATATCCAACTCCTTCCCATTCCAATCCTGAGACCCTTCCTATACCATGAGATGTGATATCTCAATGCTTCTAATAAAAAACCTGAGACCCTTCCGATAGCAAGAGATGTGATATCCAAATAATTCCCATTCCAATCCTGAGATCCTTTCTATAACATGAGATGTGATATCCAATTCCTTCACATTCCAAATCTGA
Source organism: Ambystoma mexicanum (assembly GCF_040938575.1). Classification (NCBI taxonomy): domain Eukaryota; kingdom Metazoa; phylum Chordata; class Amphibia; order Caudata; family Ambystomatidae; genus Ambystoma; species Ambystoma mexicanum. The sequence goes on from NC_090929.1 coordinate 792,903,627, forward strand.
GACCCTTCCTATTGGATGAGATGTGATATCCAACTACTTCCCATTCCAATCCTGATACCCTTCTGATAGCATGAGATGTGATATCTTAATGCTTCTAAAACCAAACCTGAGAACCATCCTATGAGATGTGAAATCCAAATCCTTCCCTTTCCAAACCTGAGACCCTTCCTATCGCTTGATATGTGATATCAAACTCCTTCCCATTCCAATCCTGAGATAGCTTGAGATGTGATATCCAACTCCTTCCCATTCCAATCCTGAGACCCTTCCTATACCATGAGATGTGATATCAAACTCCTTCCCATTCCAATCCTGAGATAGCTGGAGATGTGATTTCCAACTCCATCCCATTCCAATCCTGATACCCTTCTGATAGCATGAGATGTGATATCTCAATGCTTATACCAAACCTGATGACCCTTCCTATGGCATGAGATGTGATATCCAACTCCTTCCCATTCCAATCCTGAGTTCCTTCCTATAGCATGAGATGTGATATCTCAATGCTTCTATCAAACCTGAAACCCTTCCTTTAGCATGAGATGTGATATCCAACTCCTTCCCATTCCAATCCTGAGACCCTTCCTATAACATGAGACGTGATATCCAACTCCTTCCCATTCCAATCCTGAGACTCTTCCTATAGCATGAGATGTGATATCTCAATGCTTCTAATACCAAACCTGGGACCCGTCCTATAACATGAGATATGATATCCAAATCCTTCCCCTTCCAAACCTGAGACCCTTCCTTTAGCATGAGATGTGATATCCAAATCCTTCCCATTCCAATCCTGAAACCCTTCCTATAGCATGAGATGAGATATCTCAATGTTTCTAATAAAAAACCTGAGACCCTTCCTATAACATGAGATGTGATATCCAAATCCTTCCCCTTCCAAACCTGAGACCCTCCCTTTAGCATGAGATGTGATATCCAACTCCTTCCCATTCCAATCCTGAGACCCTTCTGATAGCATGAGATGTGATATCTCAATACCTCTAATACCAAACCTGAGATCCTACCTCTAACATGAAATGTGATATCCAACTCTTTCCCCTTCCAAACCTGAGACCCTTCCTATAACATGAGATGTGATATCCAACTTCTTCCCATTCCAATCCTGAGACTCTTCCTATAGCATGAGATGTGATATCTCAATGCTTCTAATACCAAACCTGGGACCCGTCCTATAACATGAGATGTGATATCCAAATCCTTCCCCTTCCAAACCTTAGACCCTTCCTATAGCATGAGATGTGATATCTCAATGCTTCTAATACCAAACCTGAGACCCTTCCTATAACGAGATGAGATATCCAACTCCTTCCCATTCCAATCCTGAGACCCTTCCGATAGCAGAGATGTGATATCTCAATGCCTATACCAAACCTGTGACCCTTCCTATGGCATGAGATGTCATATACAACTCCTTCCGGTTCCAATCCTGAGACCCTTCCTATAGCATGAGATGGGATATCTCAATGCTTATACCAAACCTGAGACCCTTCCTATAGCATGAGATGTGATATCCAACTCCTTCCCATTCCAATCCTGAGACCCTTCCTATAGCATGAGATGTGATATCTCAATGCTTCTAATACCAAACCTGAGTTCCTTCCTATAACATGAGATGTGATATCAAACTCCTTCCCATTCCAAACCTTTGCTTCTATCAAACCTGAGACCCTTCCTTTAGCATGAGATGTGATATCCAACTCTTTCCCATTCCAATCCTGAGACCCTTCCTATAACATGAGAAGTGATATCCAACTCCTTCCCATTCCAATCCTGAGACTCTTCCTATAGCATGAGATGATTTATCTAAATGCTTCTAATACCAAACCTGGGACCCGTCCTATAACATGAGATATGATATCCAAATCCTTCCCCTTCCAAACCTAAGACCCTTCCTTTAGCATGAGATGTGATATCCAAATCCTTCCCATTCCAATCCTGAAACCCTTCCTATAGCATGAGATGTGATATCTCAATGTTTCTAATAAAAAAACTGAGACCCTTCCTATAGCAAGAGATGTGATATCCAAATCCTTCCCATTCCAATCCTGAGACCCTTCCTATAACGAAATGTGATATCCAACTCCTTCCCATTCCAACCTGAGACCCTTCCTATAGCATGAGAATGGATATCCAACTCCTTCCCATTCCAATCCTGAGACCCTTCCTATACCATGAGATGTGATATCTCAATGCTTCTAATAAAAAACCTGAGACCCTTCCGATAGCAAGAGATGTGATATCCAAATCCTTCCCATTCCAATCCTGAGATCCTTCCTATAACATGAGATGTGATATCCAATTCCTTCCCATTCCAAATCTGAGACCCTTCCTATTGGATGAGATGTGATATCTAACTCCTTCCCATTCCAATCCTGATACCCTTCTGATAGCATGAGATGTGATATCTCAATGCCTCTAATACCAAACCTGAGATCCTACCTCTAACATGAAATGTGATATCCAACTCCTTCCCTTTCCAAACCTGAGACCCTTCCTACAGCATGAGATGTGATATCCAAGTCCTTCCCATTCCAATCCTGAGACCCTTCCTATAACATGAGATGTGATATCCAACTCCTTCCCATTCCAACCTTAGACCCTTTCTATAGCATGAGATGGGATATCCAACTCCTTCCAAATCCAATCCTGATACCCTTCCGATAGCATGAGATGTGATATCCCAATGCTTCTACAAAACCTGAGACCCATACCATGGCATGAGATGTGATATCAAACTCCTGTCCTATACCATGAGACTTGATATCTCAATGCTTCTAATACCAAACCTGAGACCCATCCTAAAACATGAGATGTGATATCCAAATCCTTCCCCTTCCAAACCTTAGACCCTTCCTTTATCATGAGATGTGATATCCAAGTCCTTCCCATTCCATTCCTGAGACCCTTCCTATAGCATGAGATGTGATATCTCAATGCTTCTAATACCAAACCTGAGACCCTTCCTATAACATGAGATGTGATATCCAAGTCCTTCCCATTCCAATCATGAGACCCTTCCTATAGCATGAGATGTGATATCTCAATGCTTCTAATACCAAACCTGAGACTCTTCCTATAACATGAATTGTGATATCCAAGTCCTTCCCATTCCAATCCTGAGACCCTTCCGATAGCAGAGATGTGATATCTCAATGCTCAATGCTTCTACCAAAACTGAGACCCTTCCTTTAGCATGAGATGTGATATCCAACTCCTTCCCATTCCAATCCTGAGACCAGTCCTATAGCATGAGATGTGATATCTCAATGCTTCTAATACCAAACCTGAGATCCTTCCTATAACATGAGATGTGATATCCAACTCCTTCCCATTCCAATCCTGAGACCCATCCTATAGCATGAGATGTGATATCTCAATGCTTCTAATACCAAACCTGAGATCCTTCCGATAGCATGAGATGTGATATCTCAATGCTTCTAATACCAAACCTGAGATCCTTCCTATAACATGAGATGTGATATCCAAATCCTTCCCCTTCCGAACCTGAGACCCTCCCTTTAGCATGAGATGTGATATCCAACTCCTTCCCATTCCAATCCTGATACCCTTCTGATAGCATGAGATGTGATATCTCAATGCCTCTAATACCAAACCTGAGATCCTACCTCTAACATGAAATGTGATATCCAACTCCTTCCCTTTCCAAACCTGAGAGCCTTCCTACAGCATGAGATGTGATATCCAAGTCCTTCCCATTCCAATCCTGAGACCCTTCCTATAACAGGAGATGTCATATCCAACTCCTTCCCATTCCAACCTGAGACCCTTCCTATAGCATGAGATGGGATATCCCAATGCTTCTACAAAATCTGAGACCCATACCATGGCATGAGATGTGATATCAAACTCCCGTCCTATACCATGAGACTTGATATCTCAATGCTTCTAATACCAAACCTGAGACCGGTCCAATAACATGAGATGTGATATCCAAATCCTTCCCCTTCCAAACCTTAGACCCTTCCTTTATCATGAGATGTGATATCCAAGTCCTTCCCATTCCATTCCTGAGACCCTTCCTATAGCATGAGATGTGATATCTCAATGCTTCTAATACCAAACCTGACACCCTTCCTATAACATGAATTCTGATATCCAAGTCCTTCCCATTCCAATCCTGAGACCCTTCCAATAGCAGAGATGTGATATCTCAATGCTTCTAATATCAAACCTGAGACCTGTCCTATAACATGAGATGGGATATCCAACTCCTTCCCGTTCCAAACCTGATACCCTTCCTATAGCATGAGATGTGATATCCAATTCCTTCCCATCCCAATCCTGAGATACCTCCGATAGCAGAGATGTGATATCTCAATGCTTATACCAAACCTGAGACTCTTCCTATAACATGAGATGTGATATCTAACTCCTTCCCGTTCCAAACCTGAGACCCTTCCTATAGCCTGAGATGTGATATCCAACTCCTTCCCATTCCAATCCTGAGACCCTTCCTATAACATGAGATGTGATGTCTCAATGCTTCTAATACCAAACCTGAGATCTTTCCTATAACATGAGATGTGATATCCAACTCCTTCCCATTCCAATCCTGAGACCCTTCCTATAGCATGAGATGTGCTATCTCAATGCTTATACCAAACCTGAGACCCTTCCTAAAGCTTGAGATGTGATATCCAACTCCTTCCCATTCCAATCCTGAGACCCTTCCTATAGCATGAGATGTGATATCTCAAGGCCTCTAATACCAAACCTGAGATCCTTCCTCTAACATGAAATGTGATATCCAACTCCTTCCCCTTCCAAACCTGAGAGCCTTCCTATAGCATGAGATATGATATCCAAGTCCTTCCCATTCCAATCCTGAGACCCTTCCTATAACATGAAATGTGATATCCAACTCCTTCCCATTCCAACCTGAGACCCTTCCTATAGCATGAGATGGGATATCCAACTCCTTCCAAATCCAATACTGATACCCTTCCAATAGCATGAGATGTGATATCCCAATGCTTCTACCAAACCTGAGACCCATACTATGGCATAAAATGTGATATCAAACTCCTTCCCATTCCAATCCTGAGACCCTTCCTATAGCTTGAGATGTGATATCCAACTCCTTCCCATTCCAATTCTGAGACCCTTCCTATACCATGAGACTTGATATCTCAATGCTTCTAATACCAAACCTGAGACCCGTCCTATAACATGAGATGTGATATCCAAATCCTTCCCCTTCCAAACCTTAGACCCTTCCTTTATCATGAGATGTGATATCCAACTCCTTCCCATTCCAATCCTGAGACCCTTCCGATATCATGAGATGTGTTATCTCAATGCTTCTAATATCAAACTTGAGACCCTCCCTATATCATGAGATGTGACATCCAAGTCCTCCCCATTCCAATCCTGAGACCCTTCCTATAGCATGAGATGTGATATCTCAATGCTTCTAATACCAAACCTGAGACCCTTCCTATAACATGAGATGGGATATCCAACTCCTTCCCATTCCAATCCTGAGACCCTTCCGATAGCAGAGATGTGATATCTCAATGCGTATAGCAAACCTGAGACCCTTCCTATGGCCTGAGATGTCATATACAACTCCTTCCCAATCCAATCCTGAGACCCTTCCTATAGCATGAGATGTGATATCTCAATGCTTATACCAAATCTGAGACCCTTCCTATAGCATGAGATGTGATATCCAACACCTTCCCATTCCAATCCTGAGTCCCTTCCTATAGCATGAGATGTGATATCTCAATGCTTCTAATACCAAACCTGAGATCCTTCCTATAACATGAGATGTGATATCCAACTCCTTCCCATTCCAATCCTGAGACCCTTATGATAGCATGAGATGTGATATCTCAATGCCTCTAATACCAAACCTGAGATACTTCCGATAGCATGAGATGTGATATCTCAATGCTTCTAATACCAAACCTGAGATCCTTCCTATAACGAGATGTGATTTCCAAATCCTTCCCCTTCCAAACCTGAGACCCTCCCTTTAGCATGAGATGTGATATACAACTCCTTCCCATTCCAATCCTGAGACCCTTCTGATAGCATGAGATGTGATATCTCAATGCCTCTAATACCAAACCTGAGATCCTACCTCTAACATGAAATGTGATATCCATCTCCTTCCCTTTCCAAACCTTAGACCCTGCCTATAGCATGAGATGTGATATCCAAGTCCTTCCCATTCCAATCCTGAGACCCTTCCTATAGTATGTGATGTGATATCTCAATGCTTATACCAAACCTGAGACCCTTCCTATGGCATGAGATGTCATATACAACTCCTTCCCATTACAATCCTGAGACCCTTCCTATAGCATGAGATGAGATATCTCAATGCTTATACCAAACCTGAGACCCTTCCTATAGCATGAGATGTGATATCCAACTTCTTCCCATTCCAATCCTAAGACCCTTCCTATAACATGAGATGTGATGTCTCAATGCTTCTAATACCAAACCTGAGATCTTTCCTATAACATGAGATGTGATATCCAACTCCTTCCCATTCCAATCCTGAGACCCTTCCTATAGCATGAGATGTGATATCTCAATGCTTATACCAAACATGAGACCCTTCCTATAGCTTGAGATGTGATATCCAACTCCTTCCCATTCCAATCCTGAGACCCTTCCTATAGCATGAGATGTGATATCTCAAGGCCTCTAATACCAAACCTGAGATCCTTCCTCTAACATGAAATGTGATATCCAACTCCTTCCCCTTCCAAACCTGAGAGCCTTCCTATAGCATGAGATATGATATCCAAGTCCTTCCCATTGAAATCCTGAGACCCTTCCTATAACATGAAATGTGATATCCAACTCCTTCCCATTCCAACCTGAGACCCTTCCTATAGCATGAGATGGGATATCTAACTCCTTCCAAATCCAATATTGAGACCCTTCCTATAGCTTGAGATGTGATATCCAACTCCTTCCCATTCCAATTCTGAGACCCTTCCTATACCATGAGACTTGATATCTCAATGCTTCTAATACCAAACCTGAGACCCGTCCTATAACATGAGATGTGATATCCAAATCCTTCCCCTTCCAAACCTTAGACCCTTCCTTTATCATGAGATGTGATATCCAACTCCTTCCCATTCCAATCCTGAGACCCTTCCGATATCATGAGATTTGTTATCTCACTGCTTCTAATATCAAACTTGAGACCCTCCCTATAACATGAGATGTGACATTCAAGTCCTCCCCATTCCAATCCTGAGACCCTTCCTATAGCATGAGATGTGATATCTCAATGCTTCTAATACCAAACCTGAGACCCTTCCTATAACATGAGATGGGATCTCCAACTCCTTCCCATTCCAATCCTGAGACCCTTCCTATAGCATGAGATGTGATATCTCAATGCTCATACCAAACCTGAGACCCTTCCTATAGCATGAGATGTGATATCTCAAGGCCTCTAATACAAAACCTGAGATCCTTCCTCTAACATGAGATGTGATATCCAACTCCTTCCCGTTCCAAACCTGAGACACTTCCTATAGCATATGTGATATCCAACTCCTTCCCATTCCAAACATGAGACCCTTCCTATAGCAAGAATGTAATATCCAACTCCTACCCATTCCAATCCTGAGACCCTTCCTATAGCAAGAGATGTGATATCCAAATCCTTCCCATTCCAATCCTGAGACCCTTCCTATAACATGAGATGTGATATCCAACTCCTTCCCATTCCAACCTGAAACACTTCCTATAGCATGAGAAGGGATATCCAACTCCTTCCCAATCCAATCCGGAGACCCTTCTGATAGCAGAGATGTGATATCTCAATGCTTATACCAAACCTGAGACCCTTCCTATGGCATGATATGTGATATCCAACTCCTTGCCATTCAAATCCTGAGACCCTTCCTATAGCATGAGAAGGGATATCCAACTCCTTCCCAATCCAATCCTGAGACCCTTCCGATAGCAGAGATGTGATATCTCAACGCTTCTACCAAACCTGAGACCCTTCCTTTAGAATGAGATGTGATATCCAAATCCTTCGCATTCCAATCCTGAGACCCTTCCTATAGCATGAGATGTGATATCACAATGCTTCTAATACCAAACCTGAGATCCTTCCTATAACATGAGATGTGATATCCAATTCCTTCCCATTCCAAACCTGAGACCCTTCCTACGGCATGAGATGTCATATACAACTCCTTCCCATTCCAATCCTGAGACCCTTCCTGTAGCATGATATGTGATATCTCAATGCTTATACCAAACCTGAGACCCTTCCTTTAGCATGAGATGTGATATCCAAATACTTCCCATTCCAATCCTAAAACCCTTCCTATAGCATAAGATGTGATATCTCAATGTTTCTAATAAAAAACCTGAGACCCTTCCTATAGCAAGAGATGTGATATCCAAATCCTTCCCATTCCAATCCTGAGACCCTTCCTCTAACATGAGATGTGATATCCAACTCCTTCCCATTCCAACCATGAGACCCTTCCTATAGCATGATAATGGATATCCAACTCCTTCCCAATCCAATCCTGAGACCCTTCTGATAGCAGAGATGTGATATCTCAATGATTATACCAAACCTGAGACCCTTCCTATGGCATGAGATGTGATATCCAACTCCTTGCCATTCAAATCCTGAGACCCTCCCTATAACAAGAGATGTCATATCCAACTCCTTCCCATTCCAAACCTGAGACCCTTCCTTTAGCATGAGATGTAATATCCAAATCCTTCACATTCCAATCCGGAGACCCTTCCTATAGCATGAGATGTGATATCTCAATGCTTCTAATACCAAACATGAGATCCTTCCTATAACATGAGATGTGATATCCAACTCCTTCCCATTCCAAACCTGAGACCCTTCCGATAGCCTGAGATGTGATATCTCAATGCTTCAAAAACCAAACATGAGAACCATCCTATAACATGAGATGTGAAATCCAAATCCTTCCCTTCCCAAACCTGAGACTCTTCCTATAGCATGAGATGTGATATCCAACTCCTTCCCATTCCAATCCTGAGACACTTCCTATAGCATGAGATGTGATATCACAATGCTTCTAATACCAAACCTGAGACCCGTCCTATAACATGAGATGTGATATCCAAATCCTTCCCCTTCCAAACCTGAGACCCTTCCTTTAGCATGAGATGTGATATCCAGCTCCTCCCATTCCAATCCTGAGACCCTTCCGAAAGCAGAGATGTGATATCTCAATGCTTATACCAAACCTGGGACCCTTCCTATGGCATGAGATGTGATATCCAACTCCTTGCCATTCAAATCCTGAGACCCTCCCTATAACAAGAGATGTCATATCCAACTCCTTCCCATTCCAAACCTGAGACCCTTCCTTTAGCATGAGATGTGATATCCAAATCCTTCACATTCCAATCCGGAGACCCTTCCTATAGCATGAGATGTGATATCTCAATGCTTCAAAAACCAAACATGAGAACCATCCTATAACATGAGATGTGAAATCCAAATCCTTCCCTTCCCAAACCTGAGACTCTTCCTATAGCATGAGATGTGATATATCAATGCTTATACCAAACCTGAAACCCTTCCTATAGCATGAGATGTGATATCCAACTCCTTCCCCTTCCAATCCTGAGACACTTCCTATAGCATGAGATGTGATATCACAATGCTTCTAATACCAAACCTGAGACCCGTCCTATAACATGAGATGTGATATCCAAATCCTTCCCCTTCCAAACCTGAGACCCTTCCTTTAGCATGAGATGTGATATCCAGCTCCTCCCATTCCAATCCTGAGACCCTTCCGATAGCATGAGATGTGATATCTCAATGCTTCTAATATCAAAACTGAGACCCTCCCTATAGCATGAGATGTGATATCTAAGTCCTTCCCATTCCAATCCTGAGACCCTTACGATAGCAGAGATGTGATATTTCAATGCTTATACCAATCCTGAGACCCTTCCTATAACATGAGATGTGATATCCAACTCCTTCCCAATCCAATCCGGAGACCCTTCCGATAGCAGAGATGTGATATCTCAATTCTTATACCAAACCTGAGACCCTTCCTATGGCATGATATGTGATATCCAACTCCTTGCCATTCAAATCCTGAGACCCTTCTTATAGCATGAGAAGGGATATCCAACTCCTTCCCAATCCAATCCTGAGACCCTTCCGATAGCAGAGATGTGATATCTCAACGCTTCTACCAAACCTGAGACCCTTCCTTTAGCATGAGATGTGATATCCAAATCCTTCGCATTCCAATCCTGAGACCCTTCCTATAGCATGAGATGTGATTTCTCAATGCTTCTAATACCAAACCTGAGATCCTTCCTATAACATGAGATGTGATATCCAATTCCTTCCCATTCCAAACCTGAGACCCTTCCTATTGGATGAGATGTGATATCCAACTCCTTCCCATTCCAACCCTGAGACCCTTCCTATACCATGAGATGTGATATCTCAATGCTTATAATACCAAACCTGAGATCCTTCCTATAACATGAGATGTGATATCAAACTCCTTCCCATTCCAAACCTTTGCTTCTATCAAACCTGAGACCCTTCCTTTAGCATGAGATGTGATATCCAACTCCTTACCATTCCAATCCTGAGACCCTTCCTATAACATGACGTGATATCCAACTCCTTCCCATTCCAATCCTGAGACTCTTCCTATAGCATGAGATGTGATATCTCAATGCTTCTAAAACCAAACATGAGAACCATCCTATAGCATGAGATGTGAAATCCAAAGCATTCCCTTTCCAAACCTGAGACCCTTCCTATAGCTTGAGATGTGATATCAAACTCCTTCCCATTCAATGTGATATCCAACTCCTTCCCATTCCAATCCTGAGACCCTTCCTATACCATGAGATGTGATATCTCAATGCTTTTAATACCAAACCTGAGACCCGTCCTAAAACATGAGATGTGAGATCCAAATCCTTCCCCTTCCAAACCTGCGACCTTTCCTTTAGCATGAGATGTGATATCCAACTCCTTCCCATTCCAAACCTGAGACCCTTCCTATAGCATGAGATGTTATATCTTAATGCTTCTAAAACCAAACCTGAGAACCATCCTATGACATGTGAAATCCAAATCCTTCCCTTTCCAAACCTGAGACCCTTCCGATAGCATGAGATGTGATATCTCAATGCTTCTAAAACCAAACATGAGAACCATCCTATAACATGAGATGTGAAATCCAAATCCTTCCCTTTCCAAACCTGAGACCCTTCCTATTGCTTGAGATGTGATATCAAACTCCTTCCCATTCCAATCCTGAGATAGCTTGAGATGTGATATCCAACTCCTTCCCATTCCAATCCTGAGACCCTTCCTATACCATGAGATGTGATATCAAACTCCTTCCCATTCCAATCCTGAGATAGCTGGAGATGTGATATCCAACTCCATCCCATTCCAATCCTGATACCCTTCTGATAGCATGAGATGTGATAACTCAATGCTTATACCAAACCTGATGACCCTTCCTATGGCATGAGATGTGATATCCAACTCCTTCCCATTCCAATCCTGAGTTCCTTCCTATAGCATGAGATGTGATATCTCAATGCTTATATCAAACCTGAAACCCTTCCTTTAGCATGAGATGTGATATCCAACTCCTTCCCATTCCAATCCTGAGACCCTTCCTATAACATGAGACGTGATATCCAACTCCTTCCCATTCCAATCCTGAGACTCTTCCTATAGCATGAGATGTGATATCTCAATGCTTCTAATACCAAACCTGGGACCCGTCCTATAACATGAGATATGATATCCAAATCCTTCCCCTTCCAAACCTGAGACCCTTCCTTTAGCATGAGATGTGATATCCAAATCCTTCCCATTCCAATCCTGAAACCCTTCCTATAGCATGAGATGTGATATCTCAATGTTTCTAATAAAAAACCTGAGACCCTTCCTATAACATGAGATGTGATATCCAAATCCTTCCCCTTCCAAACCTGAGACCCTCCCTTTAGCATGAGATGTGATATCCAACTCCTTCCCATTCCAATCCTGAGACCCTTCTGATAGCATGAGATGTGATATCTCAATGCCTCTAATACCAAACCTGAGATCCTACCTCTAACATGAAATGTGAAATCCAACTCTTTCCCCTTCCAAACCTGAGACCCTTCCTATAACATGAGATGTGATATCCAACTTCTTCCCATTCCAATCCTGAGACTCTTCCTATAGCATGAGATGTGATATCTCAATGCTTCTAATACCAAACCTGGGACCCGTCCTATAACATGAGATGTGATATCCAAATCCTTCCCCTTCCAAACCTTAGACCCTTCCTATAGCATGAGATGTGATATCTCAATGCTTCTAATACCAAACCTGAGACCCTTCCTATAACGAGATGAGATATCCAGCTCCTTCCCATTCCAATCCTGAGACCCTTCCGATAGCAGAGATGTGATATCTCAATGCCTATACCAAACCTGTGACCCTTCATATGGCATGAGATGTCATATACAACTCCTTCCGGTTCCAATCCTGAGACCCTTCCTATAGCATGAGAGGGGATATCTCAATGCTTATACCAAACCTGAGACCCTTCCTATAGCATGAGATGTGATATCCAACTCCTTCCCATTCCAATCCTAAGACCCTTCCTATAGCATGAGATGTGATATCTCAATGCTTCTAATACCAAACCTGAGTTCCTTCCTATAACATGAGATGTGATATCAAACTCCTTCCCATTCCAAACCTTTGCTTCTATCAAACCTGAGACCCTTCCTTTAGCATGAGATGTGATATCCAACTCCTTCCCATTCCAATCCTGAGACCCTTCCTATAACATGAGACGTGATATCCAACTCCTTCCCATTCCAATCCTGAGACTCTTCCTATAGCATGAGATGTGATATCTCAATGCTTCTAAAACCAAACATGAGAACCATCCTATAACATGAGATGTGAAATCCAAATCATTCCCTTTCCAAACCTGAGACCCTTCCTATAGCTTGAGATGTGATATCAAACTCCTTCCCATTCAATGTGATATCCAACTCCTTCCCATTCCAATCCTGAGACCCTTCCTATACCATGAGATGTGATATCTCAATACTTCTAATACCAAACCTAAGACTGTCCTAAAACATGAGATGTGAGATCCAAATCCTTCCCCTTTCAAACCTGAGACCTTTCCTTTAGCATGAGATGTGATATCAAACTCCTCCCCATTCCAAACCTGAGACCCTTCCTATAGCTTGAGATGTTATATCTTAATGCTTCTAAAACCAAACCTGAGAACCATCCTATAACATGTGAAATCCAAAGTCCTTCCCTTTCCAAACCTGAGACCCTTCCGATAGCATGAGATGTGATATCTCAATGCTTCTAAAACCAAACATGAGAACCATCCTATAACATGAGATGTGAAATCCAAATCCTTCCCTTTCCAAACCTGAGACCCTTCCTATAGCTTGAGATATGATATCAAACTCCTTCCCATTCCAATCCTGAGATAGCTTGAGATGTGATATCCATCTCCTTCCCATTCCAATCCTGAGACCCCTCCTATACCATGAGATGTGATATCTCAATGCTTCTAATACCAAACCTGAGACCCGTCCTAAAACATGAGATGTGAGATCCAAATCCTTCCCCTTCCAAACCTGAGACCCTTCCTATGGCTTGAGATGTGATATCAAACTCCTTCCCATTCCAATCCTGAGATAGCTTGAGATGTGAGATCCAACTCCATCCCATTCCAATCCTGAGACCCTTCCGATAGCATGAGATGTGATATCTCAATGCTTCTGATATCAAAACTGAGACCCTCCCTATAGTATGAGATGTTATATCTAAGTCCTTCCCATTCCTATCCTGAGACCCTTCCGATAGCAGAGATGTGATATCTCAATGCTTATACCAAACCTAATGACCCTTCCTTTGGCATGAGATGTGATATCCAACTCCTTCCCATTCCAATCCTGAGTTCCTTCCTATAGCATGAGATGTGATATCTCAATGCTTCTATCAAACCTGAGACCCTTCCTTTAGCATGAGATGTGATATCCAACTCTTTCCCATTCCAATCCTGAGACCCTTCCTATAACATGAGACGTGATATCCAACTCCTTCCCATTCCAATCCTGAGACTCTTCCTATAGCATGAGATGTGATATCTCAATGCTTCTAATACCAAACCTGGGACCCGTCCTATAACATGAGATATGATATCCAAATCCTTCCCCTTCTAAACCTGAGACCCTTCCTTTAGCATGAGATGTGATATCCAAATCCTTCCCATTCCAATCCTGAAACCCTTCCTATAGCATGAGATGTGATATCTCAATGTTTCTAATAAAAAAACTGAGACCCTTCCTATAGCAAGAGATGTGATATCCAAATCCTTCCCATTCCAATCCTGAGACCCTTCCTATAACGAGATGTGATATCCAACTCCTTCCCATTCCAACCTGAGACCCTTCCTATAGCATGAGAAGGGATATCCAACTCCTTCCCATTCCAATCCTGAGACCCTTCCTATACCATGAGATGTGATATCTCAATGCTTCTAATAAAAAACCTGAGACCCTTCCGATAGCAAGAGATGTGATATCCAAATCCTTCCCATTCCAATCCTGAGATCCTTCCTATAACATGAGATGTGATATCCAATTCCTTCCCATTCCAAATCTGAGACCCTTCCTATTGGATGAGATGTGATATCCAACTCCTTCCCATTCCAATCCTGATACCCTTCTGATAGCATGAGATGTTATATCTTAATGCTTCTAAAACCAAACCTGAGAACCATCCTATGACATGTGAAATCCAAATCCTTCCCTTTCCAAACCTGAGACCCTTCCGATAGCATGAGATGTGATATCTCAATGCTTCTTAAACCAAACATGAGAACCATCCTATAACATGAGATGTGAAATCCAAATCCTTCCCTTTCCAAACCTGAGACCCTTCCTATCGCTTGAGATGTGATATCAAACTCCTTCCCATTCCAATCCTGAGATAGCTTGAGATGTGATATCCAACTCCTTCCCATTCCAATCCTGAGACCCTTCCTATACCATGAGATGTGATATCAAACTCCTTCCCATTCCAATCCTGAGATAGCTGGAGATGTGATATCCAACTCCATCCCATTCCAATCCTGATACCCTTCTGATAGCATGAGATGTGATATCTCAATGCTTATACCAAACCTGATGACCCTTCCTATGGCATGAGATGTGATATCCAACTCCTTCCCATTCCAATCCTGAGTTCCTTCCTATAGCATGAGATGTGATATCTCAATGCTTCTATCAAACCTGAAACCCTTCCTTTAGCATGAGATGTGATATCCAACTCCTTCCCATTCCAATCCTGAGACCCTTCCTATAACATGAGACGTGATATCCAACTCCTTCCCATTCCAATCCTGAGACTCTTCCTATAGCATGAGATGTGATATCTCAATGCTTCTAATACCAAACCTGGGACCCGTCCTATAACATGAGATATGGTATCCAAATCCTTCCCCTTCCAAACCTGAGAACCTTCCTTTAGCATGAGATGTGATATCCAAATCCTTCCCATTCCAATCCTGAAACCCTTCCTATAGCATGAGATGTGATATCTCAATGTTTCTAATAAAAAACCTGAGACCCTTCCTATAACATGAGATGTGATATCCAAATCCTTCCCCTTCCAAACCTTAGACCATTCCTATAGCATGAGATGTGATATCTCAATGCTTCTAATACCAAACCTGAGACCCTTCCTATAACGAGATGGGATATCCAACTCCTTCCCATTCCAATCCTGAGACCCTTCCGATAGCAGAGATGTGATATCTCAATGCTTGTACCGAACCTGTGACCCTTCCTATGGCATGAGATGGCATATACAACTCCTTCCGATTCCAATCCTGAGACCCTTCCTATAGCATGAGATGGGATATCTCAATGCTTATACCAAACCTGAGACCCTTCCTATAGCATGAGATGTGATATCCAACTCCTTCCCATTCCAATCCTGAGACCCTTCCTATAGCATGAGATGTGATATCTCAATGCTTCTAATACCAAACCTGAGATCCTTCCTATAACATGAGATGTGATATCAAACTCCTTCCCATTCCAAACCTTTGCTTCTATCAAACCTTAGACCCTTCCTTTAGCATGAGATGTGATATCCAACTCCTTACCATTCCAATCCTGAGACTCTTCCTATAACATGACGTGATATCCAACTCCTTCCCATTCCAATCCTGAGACTCTTCCTATAGCATGAGATGTGATATCTCAATGCTTCTAAAACCAAACATGAGAACCGTCCTATAACATGAGATGTGAAATCCAAATCATTCCCTTTCCAAACCTGAGACCCTTCCTATAGCTTGAGATGTGATATCAAACTCCTTCCCATTCAATGTGATATCCAACTCCTTCCCATTCCAATCCTGAGACCCTTCCTATACCATGAGATGTGATATCTCAATGCTTCTAATACCAAACCTGAGACCCGTCCTAAAACATGAGATGTGAGATCCAAATCCTTCCCCTTCCAAACCTGCGACCTTTCCTTTAGCATGAGATGTGATATCCAACTCCTTCTCATTCCAAACCTGAGACCCTTCCTATAGCATGAGATGTTATATCTTAATGCTTCTAAAACCAAACCTGAGAACCATCCTATGACATGTGAAATCCAAATCCTTCCCTTTCCAAACCTGAGACCCTTCCGATAGCATGAGATGTGATATCTCAATGCTTCTAAAACCAAACATGAGAACCATCCTATAACATGAGATGTGAAATCCAAATCCTTCCCTTTCCAAACCTGAGACCCTTCCTATCGCTTGAGATGTGATATCAAGCTCCTTCCCATTCAAATCCTGAGATAGTTTGAGATGTGATATCCAACTCCTTCCCATTCCAATCCTGAGACCCTTCCTATACCATGAGATGTGATATCTCAATGCTTCTAATACCAAACCTGAGACCCGTCCTAAAACATGAGATGTGAGATCCAAATCCTTCCCCTTGCAAACCTGAGACCCTTCCTATAGCTTGAGATGTGATATCAAACTCCTTCCCATTCCAATCCTGAGATAGCTTGAGATGTGATATCCAACTCCATCCCATTCCAATCCTGATACCTTTCTGATAGCATGAGATGTGATATCTCAATGCTTATACCAAACCTGATGACCCTTCCTATGGCATGAGATGTGATATCCAACTCCTTCCCATTCCAATCCTGAGTTCCTTCCTATAGCATGAGATGTGATATCTCAATGCTTCTATCAAACCTGAAACCCTTCCTTTAGCATGAGATATGATATCCAACTCCTTCCCATTCCAATCCTGAGACCCTTCCTATAACATGAGACGTGATATCCAACTCCTTCCCATTCCAATCCTGAGACTCTTCCTATAGCATGAGATGTGATATCTCAATGCTTCTAATACCAAACCTGGGACCAGTCCTATAACATGAGATATGATATCCAAATCCTTCCCCTTCCAAACCTGAGACCCTTCCTTTAGCATGGAATGTGATATCCAAATCCTTCCCATTCCAATCCTGAAACCCATCCTATAGCATGAGATGTGATATCTCAATGTTTCTAATAAAAAACCTGAGACCCTTCCTATAACATGAGATGTGATATCCAAATCCTTCCCCTTCCAAACCTGAGACCCTCCCTTTAGCATGAGATGTGATATCCAACTCCTTCCCATTCCAATCCTGAGACCCTTCTGATAGCATGAGATGTGATATCTCAATGCCTCTAATACCAAACCTGAGATCCTACCTCTAACATGAAATGTGATATCCAACTCTTTCCCCTTCCAAACCTGAGAGCCTTCCTATAGCATGAGATGTGATATCCAAGTCCTTCCCATTCCAATCCTGAGACCCTTCCTATAAAATTAGATGTGATATCCAACTCCTTCCCATTCCAATCCTGAGACCCTTCCTATAGCATGAGATGTGATATCTCAATGCTTCTAATACCAAACCTGAGATCCTTCCTATAACATGAGATGTGATATCAAACTCCTTCCCATTCCAAACCTTTGCTTCTATCAAACCTGAGACCCTTCCTTTAGCATGAGATGTGATATCCAACTCCTTACCATTCCAATCCTGAGACCCTTCCTATAACATGACGTGATATCCAACTCCTTCCCATTCCAATCCTGAGACTCTTCCTATAGCATGAGATGTGATATCTCAATGCTTCTAAAACCAAACATGAGAACCATCCTATAACATGAGATGTGAAATCCAAAGCATTCCCTTTCCAAACCTGAGATCCTTCCTATAGCTTGAGATGTGATATCAAACTCCTTCCCATTCAATGTGATATCCAACTCCTTCCCATTCCAATCCTGAGACCCTTCCTATACCATGAGATGTGATATCTCAATGCTTCTAATACCAAACCTGAGACCCGTCCTAAAACATGAGATGTGAGATCCAAATCCTTCCCCTTCCAAACCTGCGACCTTTCCTTTAGCATGAGATGTGATATCCAACTCCTTCCCATTCCAAACCTGAGACCCTTCCTATAGCATGAGATGTTATATCTTAATGCTTCTAAAACCAAACCTGAGAACCATCCTATGACATGTGAAATCCAAATCCTTCCCTTTCCAAACCTGAGACCCTTCCGATAGCATGAGATGTGATATCTCAATGCTTCTAAAACCAAACATGAGAACCATCCTATAACATGAGATGTGAAATCCAAATCCTTCCCTTTCAAAACCTGAGACCCTTCCTATCGCTTGAGATGTGATATCAAACTCCTTCCCATTCCAATCCTGAGATAGCTTGAGAGGTGATATCCAACTCCTTCCCATTCCAATCCTGAGACCCTTCCTATACCATGAGATGTGATATCAAACTCCTTCCCATTCCAATCCTGAGATAGCTGGAGATGTGATATCCAACTCCATCCCATTCCAATCCTGATACCCTTCTGATAGCATGAGATGTGATATCTCAATGCTTATACCAAACCTGATGACCCTTCCTATGGCATGAGATGTGATATCCAACTCCTTCCCATTCCAATCCTGAGTTCCTTCCTATAGCATGAGATGTGATATCTCAATGCTTCTATCAAACCTGAAACCCTTCCTTTAGCATGAGATGTGATATCCAACTCCTTCCCATTCCAATCCTGAGACCCTTCCTATAACATGAGACGTGATATCCAACTCCTTCCCATTCCAATCCTGAGACTCTTCCTATGGCATGAGATGTGATATCTCAATGCTTCTAATACCAAACCTGGGACCCGTCCTATAACATGAGATATGATATCCAAATCCTTCCCCTTCCAAACCTGAGACCCTTCCTTTAGCATGAGATGTGATATCCAAATCCTTCCCATTCCAATCCTGAAACCCTTCCTATAGCATGAGATGTGATATCTCAATGTTTCTAATAAAAAACCTGAGACCCTTCCTATAACATGAGATGTGATATCCAAATCCTTCCCCTTCCAAACCTGAGTGTAACGCTCACCTGATTCTCGCAGAGGCGCCGGTCTTGACTGGGCGACTACCGTATCTTCAAAGGTGATGTGTAGCACCCGGTTGGCTCTTTGGGCTGGACCTCTGTGCACTGTATGCCTGACTTCAAGAGTAAGATGTCTGCAGACAGAAAATATGGGATTAATGAACTGGGGTTATTGGGGTGTCCCTATCTCTTCCCTTTTTTGCTCTCCTGTAGACCCCCAAAGGTTAACGCTCTCACCTTAGGTAAGTGAATGCCGAGCTCTCCATCTGCCTCGGGGCAGGGTGCTGTAACCAGTTTCTTCACTGGATCGGTAGCGCAGGCCTCTTGACTTCAGAGGACTGCTGTCCGTCGTTTACTGCACGAACGGTAAGTTTCGAGTAATTCTATTGTCTTTAAAGTCTTTAGCAATGATGTCTCTTGTTTTGCAGGTTCCGGCGATGGCGGATGACGGGCTGAAGTGAGTTGAAGATGGAGTCCGTATGATGAATAGAAGCGCCTGGAAGCACGTAAGTAAGCGCTTGTTGCCTGCTTCACGATGCGCTCTAACTGTCTTTTATTTTGCAGGTACGAGTTTGGAGCGGCTGCAGGGTGCCGGAATACCCACTGGGGTTGATGTGGAAAGGAGTAATGGCACGTGAGTATTAAAGTTCCCCAATGTCTTTAAACGCACCTTGTTTTGTCTTTCAGATGCAGGATGCAGTGCCGAAGGCCTCCGGAGCGTGCGAAGAGTCGGTAAGCTTTTGTCTTTCAGATGCCGGAATGCAGTGTGAAGACCTCCGGAGCGCACGAAGAGTAGGTAAGCCTTTGTCTTTCAGATGCCGGAATGCTAACCTGTTCTTTCTTGTCTTTATAGGTGTTGCTGAAGACTGGATTCAGGATGGTAAGCCTTTTTCCTTAGGCCCAGGATCCGATGCAGAAGACACGATGAGCGTTCTGCTGCAGAGGATGCAGAATAACGCAAAGCAAGATTCATCCACCGGGTGTGGTTTAAATATCCTCCTGTAGTGCTTAGGTGTCTCCTTCCACAGCCACGCCTAGGTAAGAAAAGAGTTCCTGCTTTCCAGAAGAGTTCCAGTGTTCTGAATCTAGGGAGTGGCTCCTGCCCCACCCAACAGGAAAAGTAGTTCCAAACAGAAGAGGATCAGAGGCTCAGCTGGCAGGCAAGTAAGCAGCATGGTCTGCTGCAGGTAAGTCCACCCAAGCATTATGAGCCCGGCGCTTCCAGCGCTGGGACTGGGCACATTTATGAGCCTGGTGCCACTGGCGCCAGGACTGGGTCCAAAAGGTCCCAATTGGGACTGGTTGGCCCTCGGAACCTAGGTTATGGATCTGCTTCCAAGGGAGTTGGGAAAACCCTGACCTTTTGGAAGCAGAGATCATGACAGTACCCCCCCTCAAGGCCCCTCCCAAACCGGGCTTCTCCGGGGGTTTTGGCTTGTCAGGAAATGTTCGGTGAAATCTTTTGATTAGGCGAGGAGCGTGGACATATTCAGCAGGTTCCCAGGATCTCTCTTGGGGGCCGTAGCCTTTCCAGTCAATTAGGTAAAATAGTTTAGATTTGGAGATCTTGGAGTCCAGAATGCTCTTGACTTCAAACTCGAGTTCTCCATCAACTAGGATGGGTTTTGGAGATTTAGTTAGTCGGGTTTGAGGTTGCACGGGTTTTAATAAAGAGACGTGGAAGACCGGATGTATCTTCATGTGAGGGGGCAAGTCCAACTTGACCGCTACTGGGTTTACTATGGTAGTGATGGAATAGGGACCAAGGTATCTTGGGTTGAATGTGCGTGGCCCTTTTAGAGGTAGATATTTGGTGGATAACCAGACTTGGTCCCCTACTTGATATTGAGGGGCTTCCTTCCGATGTTGATCTGCTCCTTTCTTGTATTGTTCTTTAGCCCTTTGAAGGTGAGAAACAGCTTCCTTAAAGGCTTGGGTGATTGTAGAATGCAGGTAGTCTACTGCTGGTGTTTCAAGATCTTGGAGGGGATCCAACTCCGAGGTTCGAGGGTGACTGCCGTACAAAAGAAAAAACGGTGTTTTCCCAGTTCCCGAATGGACAGAGTTATTGTAGGCATATTCGGCTATCCAAAGGATGTCTTTCCAAGTTTTTTCAGTTTGTTGCAGCATGCAGCGTAAATACTGTTCCAGAGTTTGATTGGTCCTCTCGGTTTGTCCGTCGGTCTGAGGGTGGTGACTAGTCGATAGTCTCACATCAATTTGAGCCGACCGACAGCAACTTCGCCAAAAATGAGAAATAAATTGACTACCTCGATCCGAAATTAGAACCGAAGGAAAACCGTGTAGTCGGACGATGTTTTCGAGGAATTCTCGGGCCAGAGTTGCTGCTGTTGGCAAGCCTTTGAGCGGAATGAAATGCGCCATCTTGGAGAATAAGTCCACGATTACTAGAATCGTATTGTATCCGGAGCATGGAGGTAGATCGGTGATGAAGTCCATAGAAAGCGTATGCCAAGGGCGAGGTGGGATGTCAATAGGGCGTAAGAGGCCTGCTGGTCTTTCCTTTTGACTCTTGTTTTGGGCGCATACTCCACAAGACATTATAAAGTCTCTGATATCTTTTTTCCAAGACGGCCACCAGAAGTAGCGCTTGATCTTTTCTGAGGTCTTGGCCATACCGGGATGACCTTCCATTAAAGAATCGTGATAACAGGAGATTACTTTTTTCTGTAAATCTGTGCTGGGTAGGTATAATCGTTCTTGGAAATACAATAAGTTGTCCTTTACTGCAAAGTCCTTTCCCTGCAGATGCCAATTCTGTATGTCTGCTGGAGTTACAAGTTGCCTGGCTTTATCCGTAACTTCCTCTATGGATTCTGTGGCGATTACACCCAGAATTCTTTGTTCGGGAATGATTGGTACAGGTTTAGGGTTGATCAAGTGTTCTTCCACTCCCATCCGAGAAAGGGCATCAGCTTTACCGTTCTTTGTACCAGGTCGATAGGTAATTATGAAGTCAAATTCGGCAAAGAATAATGCCCAACGGAGTTGTCTAGAGGATTGGGCTTTTGCGGTTTTCAAATATTGCAGGTTTCGGTGATCTGTAATCACAGTAACGGTGTGTCGGGCCCCCAGCAGATAATGCCGCCAAGCCTTAAAGGCAGACTTGATAGCCAGAAGTTCCTTGTCAGTAATCGTGTAATTGATTTCAGGAGGCGAGAATTTGCGGGACCAAAATGCCACGGGATGCAACTGATTGGTTACCGGGTCCTTTTGTGATAGAACTGCCCCCATGGCAAGGCTTGAAGCATCAGTTTCCACGATGTAGGGGAGTTCGGGGCGAGGGTGTTTTAAGATTGGTGCAGAGATAAATTTAGTCTTCAAATCCTGGAAAGCTTGTTCCGCCTCGGTAGACCATTCAAAACGTTTGTTTTTCTTTAACAAGGCAGTGATGGGCTGGACTATTCGAGAGAATTCGGGGATAAACCTGCGGTAAAAGTTAGCGAAGCCTAACATGCTTTGCACACCTTTTACGGAGGATGGTGATGGCCATTTGAGAACTGCATCGACCTTCTTTGAATCCATACGTACTCCGCCAGGTGATAATATGAATCCCAAGAATTCAACTTCAGTCACGTTGAAAACACATTTTTCCAACTTAGCGAAAAGTTTGTGTTGACGCAATCTTTCGAGGACAATTTTCACGTGTTTCCGATGTTCAGATTCCGATGAAGAGTAAACGAGGATGTCGTCAATGTAAACAACAACACACACATCTATGAGCTCTCTGAGGACATCGTTTATAAAATATTGAAAGGCGGCCGGGGCATTGCAAAGTCCGAAGGGCATGACCTGATATTCAAATAGCCCATACTTGGTGCGGAAGGCAGTCTTCCATTCATCGCCCTCTTTTACTCGTACCAAGTGGTAATCTCCTCTAAGATCCAGCTTTGTATATATGCATGCTTTTCTGACTTGGTCCAGGAGTTCAGGGATCAAAGGTAACGGATATCTATTCTTAACGGTGATCTGGTTCAGGGAGCGATAATCGATACAAGTTCTAAGGTCTCCTTCCTTTTTTGGAACGAAGAACAAAGCTGAAGAAGCAGGGGACTTGGAAGGACGAATAAACCCATTTGCCAGGTATTGATCCAGGTATTGTCGAAGGTGAAGGTTCTCAGGCTCGGTGAGAGCATAAATTCTACTACAAGGAGGAGTAGATCCAGGTATCAGGTCTATCTGGCAGTCATAAGACCTATGAGGAGGTAGAGTGTTAGCCTGATCCTTCCGGAACACATCTTGGTATTCAAGGTATTCGGGAGGTAACTGGGGAGTCTCTGAAGAAATTGCTGCCAGTGCAACACCAGGTGGAAGGTGACAAGTAGAGACACATTCTGGAAACTGGACCGTTCTTGCTCGCCAATCGATCAGAGGATTGTGTTTCTCTAACCAAGGTATTCCTAGAATAATCTGAAACTGAGGGGCCTTGATCACATCGAACACGATCTTCTCATGGTGTCCATCTTGACTTACTAGCGTCACCTCTTGAGTGGTATGCGTTACTGGCCCGGAGGCTATCTCCGTACCATCCACTGTAGTAATGACGTCCTTTACAGCCTTGGGACAAAGAGTTAGATTCATCCTCAAAACCATTTCATGATCCACATAATTGCCGATGGCACCGCTGTCGACGTAAGCTTCAATTGCATGTAATCGATCCGGATTATCAGGGCTAATGAGGACCATAGGTATCACGAAATGCGAGGTCACGGAACTGGTTTTCACACTCGGCAAGAGGACCTCTATTCTTGTCGGGCGAGGTCGTTTCCCTGCTCAGAGTTTGTAACTTTGGTAACTGCAGCTCCTACTGCCTTCTTGGCAGGTTTCACCGGACAGTCTCGAAGAAAGTGCCCTGAGTTTCCGCAATATAGGCATAATTGCAACTGTTTTCTCCTTTCCCGCTCCTTTTGTGTTAGAGGACCTTTCAGACCCCCAATTTGCATGGGTTCCCCGGAGTCTACTCCTTTGGAAGGAGTTGGCGGTTTGGAAAATACTCGAGCATCAAACTTGGAACGGTCGGCCTTCCTGTTCTGCAGTCTATGATCTATTTGAACAACCAAGTCTATATAATCCGAACAGTCTTGTGGGGGATTCACTACTTGGGCTAAAACGTCTTTGAGCTCTCCACGTAGACCTCTGTAAAACAGCGTAATCCTTTTGTCCTCAGGCCATTGAGTTTCCACTATTAGTCTATTGAAAGATGCAATATAAGCCAAAAGGTCTTGATTACCCTGTCGCAACGAAAGAAGCTCATTGTCCAAGGCCTGCCCCTGTGAATGTCTTGCGAACAGTTTTTCCATACTAAGCTGAAAGGCTTGAAAATCATGGAGAACCGGATCATCTTGATTAACTAGAGGGATCGACCAGTCTGCCGCATTGCCACTAAGGTACGAAAGTACAAAAGCTACTTTAGCTTGATCAGTTGGAAAGGCTGCTGGCCGGCATAAGAAGTGCAACCGGCACTGATTGATAAATACTGCAAACCTCTTTGGGTCACCAGAAAATCGTTCGGGCGGAGCCAGAGGTACATTCCCAGGTAGGTTGATCTGCACTGGATTCATAGAGGATGTTGAAGGAAGATTTGCCCCTGATGCGGGTAACGGGGTTTGTCCGGCTTGTGACTGTAGCAATTGTCTAGCAAGACCGTCTGTTCTCTCCTTGGAAATAATTAGTTCCCTTCTTAGAGCATTCGTTTCCTGACGAGCTGCATGCACTTCTGCCCTTAGTTCCCCAAGTAACCGGGCTAGGTGGTCAGTATCCGAGGTTTCCATAGCGCCTGGGCGAGAGTTTTGCGGTTGGCTTTGCGTTCTGTAACGCTCACCTGATTCTCGCAGAGGCGCCGGTCTTGACTGGGCGACTACCGTATCTTCAAAGGTGATGTGTAGCACCCGGTTGGCTCTTTGGGCTGGACCTCTGTGCACTGTATGCCTGACTTCAAGAGTAAGATGTCTGCAGACAGAAAATATGGGATTAATGAACTGGGGTTATTGGGGTGTCCCTATCTCTTCCCTTTTTTGCTCTCCTGTAGACCCCCAAAGGTTAACGCTCTCACCTTAGGTAAGTGAATGCCGAGCTCTCCATCTGCCTCGGGGCAGGGTGCTGTAACCAGTTTCTTCACTGGATCGGTAGCGCAGGCCTCTTGACTTCAGAGGACTGCTGTCCGTCGTTTACTGCACGAACGGTAAGTTTCGAGTAATTCTATTGTCTTTAAAGTCTTTAGCAATGATGTCTCTTGTTTTGCAGGTTCCGGCGATGGCGGATGACGGGCTGAAGTGAGTTGAAGATGGAGTCTGTATGATGAATAGAAGCGCCTGGAAGCATGTAAGTAAGCGCTTGTTGCCTGCTTCACGATGAGCTCTAACTGTCTTTTATTTTGCAGGTACGAGTTCGGAGCGGCTGCAGGGTGCCGGAATACCCACTGGGGTTGATGTGGAAAGGAGTAATGGCACGTGAGTATTAAAGTTCCCCAATGTCTTTAAACGCACCTTGTTTTGTCTTTCAGATGCAGGATGCAGCGCCGAAGGCCTCCGGAGCGTGCAAAGAGTCGGTAAGCTTTTGTCTTTCAGATGCCGGAATGCAGTGTGAAGACCTCCGGAGCGCACGAAGAGTAGGTAAGCCTTTGTCTTTCAGATGCCGGAATGCTAACCTGTTCTTTCTTGTCTTTATAGGTGTTGCTGAAGACTGGATTCAGGATGGTAAGCCTTTTTCCTTAGGCCCAGGATCCGATGCAGAAGACACGATGAGCGTTCTGCTGCAGAGGATGCAGAATAACGCAAAGCAAGATTCATCCACCGGGTGTGGTTTAAATATCCTCCTGTAGTGCTTAGGTGTCTCCTTCCACAGCCACGCCTAGGTAAGAAAAGAGTTCCTGCTTTCCAGAAGAGTTCCAGTGTTCTGAATCTAGGGAGTGGCTCCTGCCCCACCCAACAGGAAAAGTAGTTCCAAACAGAAGAGGATCAGAGGCTCAGCTGGCAGGCAAGTAAGCAGCATGGTCTGCTGCAGGTAAGTCCACCCAAGCATTATGAGCCCGGCGCTTCCAGTGCTGGGACTGGGCACATTTATGAGCCTGGTGCCACTGGCGCCAGGACTGGGTCCAAAAGGTCCCAATTGGGACTGGTTGGCCCTCGGAACCTAGGTTATGGATCTGCTTCCAAGGGAGTTGGGAAAACCCTGACCTTTTGGAAGCAGAGATCATGACACTGAGACCCTCCCTTTAGCATGAGATGTGATATCCAACTCCTTCCCATTCCAATCCTGAGACCCTTCTGATAGCATGAGATGTGATATCTCAATGCCTCTAATACCAAACCTGAGATCCTACCTCTAACATGAAATGTGATATCCAACTCTTTCCCCTTCCAAACCTGAGACCCTTCCTATAACATGAGATGTGATATCCAACTTCTTCCCATTCCAATCCTGAGACTCTTCCTATAGCATGAGATGTGATATCTCAATGCTTCTAATACCAAACCTGGGACCCGTCCTATAACATGAGATGTGATATCCAAATCCTTCCCCTTCCAAACCTTAGACCCTTCCTATAGCATGAGATGTGATATCTCAATGCTTCTAATACCAAACCTGAGACCCTTCCTATAACGAGATGAGATATCCAGCTCCTTCCCATTCCAATCCTGAGACCCGCTGAAGGACTCCTCCTTTGCACTGCTGTCGTCCTGAGAGCCCCCATCCTCCTTTGATCGAACCAGAAGGCCTGTATTGGTGCTTCGACCTTTGGAATAGCAGGAACAGCTATTCCCGGCATCTTCAACCATCTCCTGCAAGTAAGCCTTCGGAAGCGTCTCTGGGCCATCCAGTTGACTGACCAGCTTACAAAGGAGTCTTGCTCTGTAACCGCCGCCAGGTTGTGCAGTATCTCGAGTCCTTGTCACTCTCCCACGCTTCGTGCCCTTGGCATTCCCAAGTCTGAAGGGAGGAGTGGACTTTTGACTCAGATACGCACAGCCGCTTCGTTGTCCTGCTGCGGCAACAAAACTGTGCTGGTTTCGTCGATTGGGACGTCTTTTTGATCTACACGACTACGAGGCGTTCCCTGCTCTTCTGAACCTGCCAGCTGCTGAAACTAACGTGGAGAAGCCTGGGTCTGCTTGCTTCGGGGACCGGTGAGTAGTATAGCTAGGATCTGGTCGCCCTCCTGCAGTAGCCCATTGCTTTTCCCCGCTGTGTAAAACAGCACCCTTTTCGTCCGTACTCGCGCTTTGCTTCTGCTAGCTATAGAGGCTGCGCTTGAGTTGCAGAACCTGTTCTTCTTCTGCTGTGCACTAACACGAACTGCCAGACTTCCTCCGAAGAGCTTCTCCTTTTGCCCGTTGGCACCAGCGCATGCAGGTACATTGAGCACTAGGCTCCACTCTTCGCAGGGCTTGGACTTCCATCTAGTTAGGTGCCTCTGAAGGCGAACTAAGTCTAAAGCATTATCGCACTGCCTGTTTTCCTTCCCTTTCAGGTGGACTACATATTTCGTGCTTTAAACGCTTGCGACTGTGTATTTGTATATATATTGTGTTGATTTGGTATGTGTTGGCTTAATACTGTGTTATTGTGATTTTCTCGCTACGGTCGTTGTTTTAAAGGCCTTAAAATAAATGTGTTTATATTTTTGATATAACACCTGTTAGGAGTAGTTTGTAAGCGCTCTTGCTTTGTGTGCTCATTGCGGGCTTTCAGTCACCCTCACCCCTCTTGAGACCTAGTCTTGACCGCCGCGATCGCTACCTTGATTGGTCTGGCTTGTCCAGAGGTTACCCTGTTCCAAGTAATTAGGTTGGCCTTCTGAACTTCTGCTCCGCCAGGACAGAGTTCAGAAATCCGTCTTAACAGCAACGACCCTCACCCTAGTGGAAACGGCACAACCTGTTATAATGTTGCTCTTTTGCGCTTAAACTTGATATTTTATATGCATTGCATCACCTACTGTAAGCAACCATTGTTTTTCTGTAATAGCCTGTGTCAAGCATTGTAACTAAGCTTCGAGTCATCTTGTACTGCTGCGCCCAGATGCCCACGGGCTTGGAGCGCATTACCAAATAAATAAACAAACAAACAAACAAACAAACCTGAGACCCTTCCTATAACGAGATGAGATATCCAACTCCTTCCCATTCCAATCCTGAGACCCTTCCGATAGCAGAGATGTGATATCTCAATGCCTATACCAAACCTGTGACCCTTCCTATGGCATGAGATGTCATATACAACTCCTTCCGGTTCCAATCCTGAGACCCTTCCTATAGCATGAGATGGGATATCTCAATGCTTATACCAAACCTGAGACCCTTCCTATAGCATGAGATGTGATATCCAACTCCTTCCCATTCCAATCCTGAGACCCTTCCTATAGCATGAGATGTGATATCTCAATGCTTCTAATACCAAACCTGAGTTCCTTCCTATAACATGAGATGTGATATCCAACTCCTTCCCATTCCAATCCTGAGACCCTTCCTATAACATGAGACGTGATATCAAACTCCTTCCCATTCAATGTGATATCCAACTCCTTCCCATTCCAATCCTGAGACCCTTCCTATACCATGAGATGTGATATCTCAATACTTCTAATACCAAACCTGAGACCCGTCCTAAAACATGAGATGTGAGATCCAAATCCTTCCCCTTTCAAACCTGAGACCTTTCCTTTAGCATGAGATGTGATATCAAACTCCTTCCCATTCCAAACCTGAGACCCTTCCTATAGCATGAGATGTTATATCTTAATGCTTCTAAAACCAAACCTGAGAACCATCCTATAACATGTGAAATCCAAAGTCCTTCCCTTTCCAAACCTGAGACCCTTCCGATAGCATGAGATGTGATATCTCAATGCTTCTAAAACCAAACATGAGAACCATCCTATAACATGAGATGTGAAATCCAAATCCTTCCCTTTCCAAACCTGAGACCCTTCCTATAGCTTGAGATATGATATCAAACTCCTTCCCATTCCAATCCTGAGATAGCTTGAGATGTGATATCCAACTCCTTCCCATTCCAATCCTGAGACCCCTCCTATACCATGAGATGTGATATCTCAATGCTTCTAATACCAAACCTGAGACCCGTCCTAAAACATGAGATGTGAGATCCAAATCCTTCCCCTTCCAAACCTGAGACCCTTCCTATAGCTTGAGATGTGATATCAAACTCCTTCCCATTCCAATCCTGAGATAGCTTGAGATGTGAGATCCAACTCCATCCCATTCCAATCCTGAGACCCTTCCGATAGCATGAGATGTGATATCTCAATGCTTCTGATATCAAAACTGAGACCCTCCCTATAGTATGAGATGTTATATCTAAGTCCTTCCCATTCCTATCCTGAGACCCTTCCGATAGCAGAGATGTGATATCTCAATGCTTATACCAAACCTAATGACCCTTCCTTTGGCATGAGATGTGATATCCAACTCCTTCCCATTCCAATCCTGAGTTCCTTCCTATAGCATGAGATGTGATATCTCAATGCTTCTATCAAACCTGAGACCCTTCCTTTAGCATGAGATGTGATATCCAACTCTTTCCCATTCCAATCCTGAGACCCTTCCTATAACATGAGACGTGATATCCAACTCCTTCCCATTCCAATCCTGAGACTCTTCCTATAGCATGAGATGTGATATCTCAATGCTTCTAATACCAAACCTGGGACCCGTCCTATAACATGAGATATGATATCCAAATCCTTCCCCTTCTAAACCTGAGACCCTTCCTTTAGCATGAGATGTGATATCCAAATCCTTCCCATTCCAATCCTGAAACCCTTCCTATAGCATGAGATGTGATATCTCAATGTTTCTAATAAAAAAACTGAGACCCTTCCTATAGCAAGAGATGTGATATCCAAATCCTTCCCATTCCAATCCTGAGACCCTTCCTATAACGAGATGTGATATCCAACTCCTTCCCATTCCAACCTGAGACCCTTCCTATAGCATGAGAAGGGATATCCAACTCCTTCCCATTCCAATCCTGAGACCCTTCCTATACCATGAGATGTGATATCTCAATGCTTCTAATAAAAAACCTGAGACCCTTCCAATAGCAAGAGATGTGATATCCAAATCCTTCCCATTCCAATCCTGAGATCCTTCCTATAACATGAGATGTGATATCCAATTCCTTCCCATTCCAAATCTGAGACCCTTCCTATTGGATGAGATGTGATATCCAACTCCTTCCCATTCCAATCCTGATACCCTTCTGATAGCATGAGATTTTATATCTTAATGCTTCTAAAACCAAACCTGAGAACCATCCTATGACATGTGAAATCCAAATCCTTCCCTTTCCAAACCTGAGACCCTTCCGATAGCATGAGATGTAATATCTCAATGCTTCTTAAACCAAACATGAGAACCATCCTATAACATGAGATGTGAAATCCAAATCCTTCCCTTTCCAAACCTGAGACCCTTCCTATCGCTTGAGATGTGATATCAAACTCCTTCCCATTCCACACCTGAGATAGCTTGAGATGTGATATCCAACTCCTTCCCATTCCAATCCTGAGACCCTTCCTATACCATGAGATGTGATATCAAACTCCTTCCCATTCCAATCCTGAGATAGCTGGAGATGTGATATCCAACTCCATCCCATTCCAATCCTGATACCCTTCTGATAGCATGAGATGTGATATCTCAATGCTTATACCAAGCCTGATGACCCTTCCTATGGCATGAGATGTGATATCCAACTCCTTCCCATTCCAATCCTGAGTTCCTTCCTATAGCATGAGATGTGATATCTCAATGCTTCTATCAAACCTGAAACCCTTCCTTTAGCATGAGATGTGATATCCAACTCCTTCCCATTCCAATCCTGAGACCCTTCCTATAACATGAGACGTGATATCCAACTCCTTCCCATTCCAATCCTGAGACTCTTCCTATAGCATGAGATGTGATATCTCAATGCTTCTAATACCAAACCTGGGACCCTTCCTATAACATGAGATATGGTATCCAAATCCTTCCCCTTCCAAACCTGAGACCCTTCCTTTAGCATGAGATGTGATATCCAAATCCTTCCCATTCCAATCCTGAAACCCTTCCTATAGCATGAGATGTGATATCTCAATGTTTCTAATAAAAAACCTGAGACCCTTCCTATAACATGAGATGTGATATCCAAATCCTTCCCCTTCCAAACCTGAGACCCTCCCTTTAGCATGAGATGTGATATCCAACTCCTTCCCATTCCAATCCTGAGACCCTTCTGATAGCATGAGATGTGATATCTCAATGCCTCTAATACCAAACCTGAGATCCTACCTCTAACATGAAATGTGATATCCAACTCTTTCCCCTTCCAAACCTGAGACCCTTCCTATAACATGAGATGTGATATCCAACTTCTTCCCATTCCAATCCTGAGACTCTTCCTATAGCATGAGATGTGATATCTCAATGCTTCTAATACCAAACCTGGGACCCGTCCTATAACATGAGATGTGATATCCAAATCCTTCCCCTTCCAAACCTTAGACCCTTCCTATAGCATGAGATGTGATATCTCAATGCTTCTAAAACCAAACATGATAACCATCCTATAACATGAGATGTGAAATCCAAATCATTCCCTTTCCAAACCTGAGACCCTTCCTATAGCTTGAGATATGATATCAAACTCCTTCCCATTCAATGTGATATCCAACTCCTTCCCATTCCAATCCTGAGACTCTTCCTATAGCATGAGATGTGATATCTCAATACTTCTAATACCAAACCTGAGACCCGTCCTAAAACATGAGATGTGAGATCCAAATCCTTCCTCTTTCAAACCTGAGACCCTTCCTATCGCTTGAGATGTGATATCAAACTCCTTCCCATTCCACACCTGAGATAGCTTGAGATGTGATATCCAACTCCTTCCCATTCCAATCCTGAGACCCTTCCTATACCATGAGATGTGATATCAAACTCCTTCCCATTCCAATCCTGAGATAGCTGGAGATGTGATATCCAACTCCATCCCATTCCAATCCTGATACCCTTCTGATAGCATGAGATGTGATATCTCAATGCTTATACCAAGCCTGATGACCCTTCCTATGGCATGAGATGTGATATCCAACTCCTTCCCATTCCAATCCTGAGTTCCTTCCTATAGCATGAGATGTGATATCTCAATGCTTCTATCAAACCTGAAACCCTTCCTTTAGCATGAGATGTGATATCCAACTCCTTCCCATTCCAATCCTGAGACCCTTCCTATAACATGAGACGTGATATCCAACTCCTTCCCATTCCAATCCTGAGACTCTTCCTATAGCATGAGATGTGATATCTCAATGCTTCTAATACCAAACCTGGGACCCTTCCTATAACATGAGATATGGTATCCAAATCCTTCCCCTTCCAAACCTGAGACCCTTCCTTTAGCATGAGATGTGATATCCAAATCCTTCCCATTCCAATCCTGAAACCCTTCCTATAGCATGAGATGTGATATCTCAATGTTTCTAATAAAAAACCTGAGACCCTTCCTATAACATGAGATGTGATATCCAAATCCTTCCCCTTCCAAACCTGAGACCCTCCCTTTAGCATGAGATGTGATATCCAACTCCTTCCCATTCCAATCCTGAGACCCTTCTGATAGCATGAGATGTGATATCTCAATGCCTCTAATACCAAACCTGAGATCCTACCTCTAACATGAAATGTGATATCCAACTCTTTCCCCTTCCAAACCTGAGACCCTTCCTATAACATGAGATGTGATATCCAACTTCTTCCCATTCCAATCCTGAGACTCTTCCTATAGCATGAGATGTGATATCTCAATGCTTCTAATACCAAACCTGGGACCCGTCCTATAACATGAGATGTGATATCCAAATCCTTCCCCTTCCAAACCTTAGACCCTTCCTATAGCATGAGATGTGATATCTCAATGCTTCTAAAACCAAACATGATAACCATCCTATAACATGAGATGTGAAATCCAAATCATTCCCTTTCCAAACCTGAGACCCTTCCTATAGCTTGAGATATGATATCAAACTCCTTCCCATTCAATGTGATATCCAACTCCTTCCCATTCCAATCCTGAGACTCTTCCTATAGCATGAGATGTGATATCTCAATACTTCTAATACCAAACCTGAGACCCGTCCTAAAACATGAGATGTGAGATCCAAATCCTTCCTCTTTCAAACCTGAGACCTTTCCTTTAGCATGAGATGTGATATCAAACTCCTTCCCATTCCAAACCTGAGACCCTTCCTATAGCATGAGATGTTATATCTTAATGCTTCTAAAACCAAACCTGAGAACCATCCTATAACATGTGAAATCCAAAGTCCTTCCCTTTCCAAACCTGAGACCCTTCCGATAGCATGAGATGTGATATCTCAATGCTTCTAAAACCAAACATGAGAACCATCCTATAACATGAGATGTGAAATCCAAATCCTTCCCTTTCCAAACCTGAGACCCTTCCTATAGCTTGAGATATGATATCAAACTCCTTCCCATTCCAATCCTGAGATAGCTTGAGATGTGATATCCAACTCCTTCCCATTCCAATCCTGAGACCCCTCCTATACCATGAGATGTGATATCTCAATGCTTCTAATACCAAACCTGAGACCCGTCCTAAAACATGAGATGTGAGATCCAAATCCTTCCCCTTCCAAACCTGAGACCCTTCCTATAGCTTGAGATGTGATATCAAACTCCTTCCCATTCCAATCCTGAGATAGCTTGAGATGTGAGATCCAACTCCATCCCATTCCAATCCTGAGACCCTTCCGATAGCATGAGATGTGATATCTCAATGCTTCTGATATCAAAACTGAGACCCTCCCTATAGTATGAGATGTTATATCTAAGTCCTTCCCATTCCTATCCTGAGACCCTTCCGATAGCAGAGATGTGATATCTCAAAGCTTATACCAAACCTAATGACCCTTCCTTTGGCATGAGATGTGATATCCAACTCCTTCCCATTCCAATCCTGAGTTCCTTCCTATAGCATCAGATGTGATATCTCAATGCTTCTATCAAACCTGAGACCCTTCCTTTAGCATGAGATGTGATATCCAACTCTTTCCCATTCCAATCCTGAGACCCTTCCTATAACATGAGACGTGATATCCAACTCCTTCCCATTCCAATCCTGAGACTCTTCCTATAGCATGAGATGTGATATCTCAATGCTTCTAATACCAAACCTGGGACCCGTCCTATAACATGAGATATGATATCCAAATCCTTCCCCTTCTAAACCTGAGACCCTTCCTTTAGCATGAGATGTGATATCCAAATCCTTCCCATTCCAATCCTGAAACCCTTCCTATAGCATGAGATTTGATATCTCAATGTTTCTAATAAAAAAACTGAGACCCTTCCTATAGCAAGAGATGTGATATCCAAATCCTTCCCATTCCAATCCTGAGACCCTTCCTATAACGAGATGTGATATCCAACTCCTTCCCATTCCAACCTGAGACCCTTCCTATGGCATGAGAAGGGATATCCAACTCCTTCCCATTCCAATCCTGAGACCCTTCCTATACCATGAGATGTGATATCTCAATGCTTCTAATAAAAAACCTGAGACCCTTCCGATAGCAAGAGATGTGATATCCAAATCCTTCCCATTCCAATCCTGAGATCCTTCCTATAACATGAGATGTGATATCCAATTCCTTCCCATTCCAAATCTGAGACCCTTCCTATTGGATGAGATGTGATATCCAACTCCTTCCCATTCCAATCCTGATACCCTTCTGATAGCATGAGATTTTATATCTTAATGCTTCTAAAACCAAACCTGAGAACCATCCTATGACATGTGAAATCCAAATCCTTCCCTTTCCAAACCTGAGACTCTTCCGATAGCATGAGATGTAATATCTCAATGCTTCTTAAACCAAACATGAGACCCATCCTATAACATGAGATGTGAAATCCAAATCCTTCCCTTTCCAAACCTGAGACCCTTCCTATCGCTTGAGATGTGATATCAAACTCCTTCCCATTCCAATCCTGAGATAGCTTGAGATGTGATATCCAACTCCTTCCCATTCCAATCCTGAGACCCTTCCTATACCATGAGATGTGATATCAAACTCCTTCCCATTCCAATCCTGAGATAGCTGGAGATGTGATATCCAACTCCATCCCATTCCAATCCTGATACCCTTCTGATAGCATGAGATGTGATATCTCAATGCTTATACCAAGCCTGATGACCCTTCCTATGGCATGAGATGTGATATCCAACTCCTTCCCATTCCAATCCTGAGTTCCTTCCTATAGCATGAGATGTGATATCTCAATGCTTCTATCAAACCTGAAACCCTTCCTTTAGCATGAGATGTGATATCCAACTCCTTCCCATTCCAATCCTGAGACCCTTCCTATAACATGAGACGTGATATCCAACTCCTTCCCATTCCAATCCTGAGACTCTTCCTATAGCATGAGATGTGATATCTCAATGCTTCTAATACCAAACCTGGGACCCTTCCTATAACATGAGATATGGTATCCAAATCCTTCCCCTTCCAAACCTGAGACCCTTCCTTTAGCATGAGATGTGATATCCAAATCCTTCCCATTCCAATCCTGAAACCCTTCCTATAGCATGAGATGTTATATCTCAATGTTTCTAATAAAAAACCTGAGACCCTTCCTATAACATGAGATGTGATATCCAAATCCTTCCCCTTCCAAACCTGAGACCCTCCCTTTAGCATGAGATGTGATATCCAACTCCTTCCCATTCCAATCCTGAGACCCTTCTGATAGCATGAGATGTGATATCTCAATGCCTCTAATACCAAACCTGAGATCCTACCTCTAACATGAAATGTGATATCCAACTCTTTCCCCTTCCAAACCTGAGACCCTTCCTATAACATGAGATGTGATATCCAACTTCTTCCCATTCCAATCCTGAGACTCTTCCTATAGCATGAGATGTGATATCTCAATGCTTCTAATACCAAACCTGGGACCCGTCCTATAACATGAGATGTGATATCCAAATCCTTCCCCTTCCAAACCTTAGACCCTTCCTATAGCATGAGATGTGATATCTCAATGCTTCTAAAACCAAACATGATAACCATCCTATAACATGAGATGTGAAATCCAAATCATTCCCTTTCCAAACCTGAGACCCTTCCTATAGCTTGAGATATGATATCAAACTCCTTCCCATTCAATGTGATATCCAACTCCATCCCATTCCAATCCTGAGACTCTTCCTATAGCATGAGATGTGATATCTCAATACTTCTAATACCAAACCTGAGACCCGTCCTAAAACATGAGATGTGAGATCCAAATCCTTCCTCTTTCAAACCTGAGACCCTTCCTATCGCTTGAGATGTGATATCAAACTCCTTCCCATTCCACACCTGAGATAGCTTGAGATGTGATATCCAACTCCTTCCCATTCCAATCCTGAGACCCTTCCTATACCATGAGATGTGATATCAAACTCCTTCCCATTCCAATCCTGAGATAGCTGGAGATGTGATATCCAACTCCATCCCATTCCAATCCTGATACCCTTCTGATAGCATGAGATGTGATATCTCAATGCTTATACCAAGCCTGATGACCCTTCCTATGGCATGAGATGTGATATCCAACTCCTTCCCATTCCAATCCTGAGTTCCTTCCTATAGCATGAGATGTGATATCTCAATGCTTCTATCAAACCTGAAACCCTTCCTTTAGCATGAGATGTGATATCCAACTCCTTCCCATTCCAATCCTGAGACCCTTCCTATAACATGAGACGTGATATCCAACTCCTTCCCATTCCAATCCTGAGACTCTTCCTATAGCATGAGATGTGATATCTCAATGCTTCTAATACCAAACCTGGGACCCTTCCTATAACATGAGATATGGTATCCAAATCCTTCCCCTTCCAAACCTGAGACCCTTCCTTTAGCATGAGATGTGATATCCAAATCCTTCCCATTCCAATCCTGAAACCCTTCCTATAGCATGAGATGTGATATCTCAATGTTTCTAATAAAAAACCTGAGACCCTTCCTATAACATGAGATGTGATATCCAAATCCTTCCCCTTCCAAACCTGAGACCCTCCCTTTAGCATGAGATGTGATATCCAACTCCTTCCCATTCCAATCCTGAGACCCTTCTGATAGCATGAGATGTGATATCTCAATGCCTCTAATACCAAACCTGAGATCCTACCTCTAACATGAAATGTGATATCCAACTCTTTCCCCTTCCAAACCTGAGACCCTTCCTATAACATGAGATGTGATATCCAACTTCTTCCCATTCCAATCCTGAGACTCTTCCTATAGCATGAGATGTGATATCTCAATGCTTCTAATACCAAACCTGGGACCCGTCCTATAACATGAGATGTGATATCCAAATCCTTCCCCTTCCAAACCTTAGACCCTTCCTATAGCATGAGATGTGATATCTCAATGCTTCTAAAACCAAACATGATAACCATCCTATAACATGAGATGTGAAATCCAAATCATTCCCTTTCCAAACCTGAGACCCTTCCTATAGCTTGAGATATGATATCAAACTCCTTCCCATTCAATGTGATATCCAACTCCTTCCCATTCCAATCCTGAGACTCTTCCTATAGCATGAGATGTGATATCTCAATACTTCTAATACCAAACCTGAGACCCGTCCTAAAACATGAGATGTGAGATCCAAATCCTTCCTCTTTCAAACCTGAGACCTTTCCTTTAGCATGAGATGTGATATCAAACTCCTTCCCATTCCAAACCTGAGACCCTTCCTATAGCATGAGATGTTATATCTTAATGCTTCTAAAACCAAACCTGAGAACCATCCTATAACATGTGAAATCCAAAGTCCTTCCCTTTCCAAACCTGAGACCCTTCCGATAGCATGAGATGTGATATCTCAATGCTTCTAAAACCAAACATGAGAACCATCCTATAACATGAGATGTGAAATCCAAATCCTTCCCTTTCCAAACCTGAGACCCTTCCTATAGCTTGAGATATGATATCAAACTCCTTCCCATTCCAATCCTGAGATAGCTTGAGATGTGATATCCAACTCCTTCCCATTCCAATCCTGAGACCCCTCCTATACCATGAGATGTGATATCTCAATGCTTCTAATACCAAACCTGAGACCCGTCCTAAAACATGAGATGTGAGATCCAAATCCTTCCCCTTCCAAACCTGAGACCCTTCCTATAGCTTGAGATGTGATATCAAACTCCTTCCCATTCCAATCCTGAGATAGCTTGAGATGTGAGATCCAACTCCATCCCATTCCAATCCTGAGACCCTTCCGATAGCATGAGATGTGATATCTCAATGCTTCTGATATCAAAACTGAGACCCTCCCTATAGTATGAGATGTTATATCTAAGTCCTTCCCATTCCTATCCTGAGACCCTTCCGATAGCAGAGATGTGATATCTCAAAGCTTATACCAAACCTAATGACCCTTCCTTTGGCATGAGATGTGATATCCAACTCCTTCCCATTCCAATCCTGAGTTCCTTCCTATAGCATCAGATGTGATATCTCAATGCTTCTATCAAACCTGAGACCCTTCCTTTAGCATGAGATGTGATATCCAACTCTTTCCCATTCCAATCCTGAGACCCTTCCTATAACATGAGACGTGATATCCAACTCCTTCCCATTCCAATCCTGAGACTCTTCCTATAGCATGAGATGTGATATCTCAATGCTTCTAATACCAAACCTGGGACCCGTCCTATAACATGAGATATGATATCCAAATCCTTCCCCTTCTAAACCTGAGACCCTTCCTTTAGCATGAGATGTGATATCCAAATCCTTCCCATTCCAATCCTGAAACCCTTCCTATAGCATGAGATGTGATATCTCAATGTTTCTAATAAAAAAACTGAGACCCTTCCTATAGCAAGAGATGTGATATCCAAATCCTTCCCATTCCAATCCTGAGACCCTTCCTATAACGAGATGTGATATCCAACTCCTTCCCATTCCAACCTGAGACCCTTCCTATGGCATGAGAAGGGATATCCAACTCCTTCCCATTCCAATCCTGAGACCCTTCCTATACCATGAGATGTGATATCTCAATGCTTCTAATAAAAAACCTGAGACCCTTCCGATAGCAAGAGATGTGATATCCAAATCCTTCCCATTCCAATCCTGAGATCCTTCCTATAACATGAGATGTGATATCCAATTCCTTCCCATTCCAAATCTGAGACCCTTCCTATTGGATGAGATGTGATATCCAACTCCTTCCCATTCCAATCCTGATACCCTTCTGATAGCATGAGATTTTATATCTTAATGCTTCTAAAACCAAACCTGAGAACCATCCTATGACATGTGAAATCCAAATCCTTCCCTTTCCAAACCTGAGACTCTTCCGATAGCATGAGATGTAATATCTCAATGCTTCTTAAACCAAACATGAGACCCATCCTATAACATGAGATGTGAAATCCAAATCCTTCCCTTTCCAAACCTGAGACCCTTCCTATCGCTTGAGATGTGATATCAAACTCCTTCCCATTCCAATCCTGAGATAGCTTGAGATGTGATATCCAACTCCTTCCCATTCCAATCCTGAGACCCTTCCTATACCATGAGATGTGATATCAAACTCCTTCCCATTCCAATCCTGAGATAGCTGGAGATGTGATATCCAACTCCATCCCATTCCAATCCTGATACCCTTCTGATAGCATGAGATGTGATATCTCAATGCTTATACCAAGCCTGATGACCCTTCCTATGGCATGAGATGTGATATCCAACTCCTTCCCATTCCAATCCTGAGTTCCTTCCTATAGCATGAGATGTGATATCTCAATGCTTCTATCAAACCTGAAACCCTTCCTTTAGCATGAGATGTGATATCCAACTCCTTCCCATTCCAATCCTGAGACCCTTCCTATAACATGAGACGTGATATCCAACTCCTTCCCATTCCAATCCTGAGACTCTTCCTATAGCATGAGATGTGATATCTCAATGCTTCTAATACCAAACCTGGGACCCTTCCTATAACATGAGATATGGTATCCAAATCCTTCCCCTTCCAAACCTGAGACCCTTCCTTTAGCATGAGATGTGATATCCAAATCCTTCCCATTCCAATCCTGAAACCCTTCCTATAGCATGAGATGTTATATCTCAATGTTTCTAATAAAAAACCTGAGACCCTTCCTATAACATGAGATGTGATATCCAAATCCTTCCCCTTCCAAACCTGAGACCCTCCCTTTAGCATGAGATGTGATATCCAACTCCTTCCCATTCCAATCCTGAGACCCTTCTGATGGCATGAGATGTGATATCTCAATGCCTCTAATACCAAACCTGAGATCCTACCTCTAACATGAAATGTGATATCCAACTCTTTCCCCTTCCAAACCTGAGACCCTTCCTATAACATGAGATGTGATATCCAACTTCTTCCCATTCCAATCCTGAGACTCTTCCTATAGCATGAGATGTGATATCTCAATGCTTCTAATACCAAACCTGGGACCCGTCCTATAACATGAGATGTGATATCCAAATCCTTCCCCTTCCAAACCTTAGACCCTTCCTATAGCATGAGATGTGATATCTCAATGCTTCTAATACCAAACCTGAGACCCTTCCTATAACGAGATGAGATATCCAACTCCTTCCCATTCCAATCCTGAGACCCTTCCGATAGCAGAGATGTGATATCTCAATGCCTATACCAAACCTGTGACCCTTCCTATGGCATGAGATGTCATATACAACTCCTTCCGGTTCCAATCCTGAGACCCTTCCTATAGCATGAGATGGGATATCTCAATGCTTATACCAAACCTGAGACCCTTCCTATAGCATGAGATGTGATATCCAACTCCTTCCCATTCCAATCCTGAGACCCTTCCTATAGCATGAGATTTGATATCTCAATGCTTCTAATACCAAACCTGAGTTCCTTCCTATAACATGAGATGTGATATCAAACTCCTTCCCATTCCAAACCTTTGCTTCTATCAAACCTGAGACCCTTCCTTTAGCATGAGATGTGATATCCAACTCCTTCCCATTCCAATCCTGAGACCCTTCCTATAACATGAGACGTGATATCCAACTCCTTCCCATTCCAATCCTGAGACTCTTCCTATAGCATGAGATGTGATATCTCAATGCTTCTAAAACCAAACATGAGAACCATCCTATAACATGAGATGTGAAATCCAAATCATTCCCTTTCCAAACCTGAGACCCTTCCTATAGCTTGAGATGTGATATCAAACTCCTTCCCATTCAATGTGATATCAAACTCCTTCCCATTCCAAACCTGAGACCCTTCCTATAGCATGAGATGTTATATCTTAATGCTTCTAAAACCAAACCTAAGAACCATCCTATAACATGTGAAATCCAAAGTCCTTCCCTTTCCAAACCTGAGACCCTTCCGATAGCATGAGATGTGATATCTCAATGCTTCTAAAACCAAACATGAGAACCATCCTATAACATGAGATGTGAAATCCAAATCCTTCCCTTTCCAAACCTGAGACCCTTCCTATAGCTTGAGATATGATATCAAACTCCTTCCCATTCCAATCCTGAGATAGCTTGAGATGTGATATCCAACTCCTTCCCATTCCAATCCTGAGACCCCTCCTATACCATGAGATGTGATATCTCAATGCTTCTAATACCAAACCTGAGACCCGTCCTAAAACATGAGATGTGAGATCCAAATCCTTCCCCTTCCAAACCTGAGACCCTTCCTATAGCTTGAGATGTGATATCAAACTCCTTCCCATTCCAATCCTGAGATAGCTTGAGATGTGAGATCCAACTCCATCCCATTCCAATCCTGAGACCCTTCCGATAGCATGAGATGTGATATCTCAATGCTTCTGATATCAAAACTGAGACCCTCCCTATAGTATGAGATGTTATATCTAAGTCCTTCCCATTCCTATCCTGAGACCCTTCCGATAGCAGAGATGTGATATCTCAAAGCTTATACCAAACCTAATGACCCTTCCTTTGGCATGAGATGTGATATCCAACTCCTTCCCATTCCAATCCTGAGTTCCTTCCTATAGCATCAGATGTGATATCTCAATGCTTCTATCAAACCTGAGACCCTTCCTTTAGCATGAGATGTGATATCCAACTCTTTCCCATTCCAATCCTGAGACCCTTCCTATAACATGAGACGTGATATCCAACTCCTTCCCATTCCAATCCTGAGACTCTTCCTATAGCATGAGATGTGATATCTCAATGCTTCTAATACCAAACCTGGGACCCGTCCTATAACATGAGATATGATATCCAAATCCTTCCCCTTCTAAACCTGAGACCCTTCCTTTAGCATGAGATGTGATATCCAAATCCTTCCCATTCCAATCCTGAAACCCTTCCTATAGCATGAGATGTGATATCTCAATGTTTCTAATAAAAAAACTGAGACCCTTCCTATAGCAAGAGATGTGATATCCAAATCCTTCCCATTCCAATCCTGAGACCCTTCCTATAACGAGATGTGATATCCAACTCCTTCCCATTCCAACCTGAGACCCTTCCTATGGCATGAGAAGGGATATCCAACTCCTTCCCATTCCAATCCTGAGACCCTTCCTATACCATGAGATGTGATATCTCAATGCTTCTAATAAAAAACCTGAGACCCTTCCGATAGCAAGAGATGTGATATCCAAATCCTTCCCATTCCAATCCTGAGATCCTTCCTATAACATGAGATGTGATATCCAATTCCTTCCCATTCCAAATCTGAGACCCTTCCTATTGGATGAGATGTGATATCCAACTCCTTCCCATTCCAATCCTGATACCCTTCTGATAGCATGAGATTTTATATCTTAATGCTTCTAAAACCAAACCTGAGAACCATCCTATGACATGTGAAATCCAAATCCTTCCCTTTCCAAACCTGAGACTCTTCCGATAGCATGAGATGTAATATCTCAATGCTTCTTAAACCAAACATGAGACCCATCCTATAACATGAGATGTGAAATCCAAATCCTTCCCTTTCCAAACCTGAGACCCTTCCTATCGCTTGAGATGTGATATCAAACTCCTTCCCATTCCAATCCTGAGATAGCTTGAGATGTGATATCCAACTCCTTCCCATTCCAATCCTGAGACCCTTCCTATACCATGAGATGTGATATCAAACTCCTTCCCAT
This sequence comes from Ambystoma mexicanum, assembly GCF_040938575.1. Taxonomy (NCBI): domain Eukaryota; kingdom Metazoa; phylum Chordata; class Amphibia; order Caudata; family Ambystomatidae; genus Ambystoma; species Ambystoma mexicanum. The sequence continues at coordinate 792,947,407 of NC_090929.1, forward strand.
TCCAATCCTGAGATAGCTGGAGATGTGATATCCAACTCCATCCCATTCCAATCCTGATACCCTTCTGATAGCATGAGATGTGATATCTCAATGCTTATACCAAGCCTGATGACCCTTCCTATGGCATGAGATGTGATATCCAACTCCTTCCCATTCCAATCCTGAGTTCCTTCCTATAGCATGAGATGTGATATCTCAATGCTTCTATCAAACCTGAAACCCTTCCTTTAGCATGAGATGTGATATCCAACTCCTTCCCATTCCAATCCTGAGACCCTTCCTATAACATGAGACGTGATATCCAACTCCTTCCCATTCCAATCCTGAGACTCTTCCTATAGCATGAGATGTGATATCTCAATGCTTCTAATACCAAACCTGGGACCCTTCCTATAACATGAGATATGGTATCCAAATCCTTCCCCTTCCAAACCTGAGACCCTTCCTTTAGCATGAGATGTGATATCCAAATCCTTCCCATTCCAATCCTGAAACCCTTCCTATAGCATGAGATGTTATATCTCAATGTTTCTAATAAAAAACCTGAGACCCTTCCTATAACATGAGATGTGATATCCAAATCCTTCCCCTTCCAAACCTGAGACCCTCCCTTTAGCATGAGATGTGATATCCAACTCCTTCCCATTCCAATCCTGAGACCCTTCTGATGGCATGAGATGTGATATCTCAATGCCTCTAATACCAAACCTGAGATCCTACCTCTAACATGAAATGTGATATCCAACTCTTTCCCCTTCCAAACCTGAGACCCTTCCTATAACATGAGATGTGATATCCAACTTCTTCCCATTCCAATCCTGAGACTCTTCCTATAGCATGAGATGTGATATCTCAATGCTTCTAATACCAAACCTGGGACCCGTCCTATAACATGAGATGTGATATCCAAATCCTTCCCCTTCCAAACCTTAGACCCTTCCTATAGCATGAGATGTGATATCTCAATGCTTCTAATACCAAACCTGAGACCCTTCCTATAACGAGATGAGATATCCAACTCCTTCCCATTCCAATCCTGAGACCCTTCCGATAGCAGAGATGTGATATCTCAATGCCTATACCAAACCTGTGACCCTTCCTATGGCATGAGATGTCATATACAACTCCTTCCGGTTCCAATCCTGAGACCCTTCCTATAGCATGAGATGGGATATCTCAATGCTTATACCAAACCTGAGACCCTTCCTATAGCATGAGATGTGATATCCAACTCCTTCCCATTCCAATCCTGAGACCCTTCCTATAGCATGAGATTTGATATCTCAATGCTTCTAATACCAAACCTGAGTTCCTTCCTATAACATGAGATGTGATATCAAACTCCTTCCCATTCCAAACCTTTGCTTCTATCAAACCTGAGACCCTTCCTTTAGCATGAGATGTGATATCCAACTCCTTCCCATTCCAATCCTGAGACCCTTCCTATAACATGAGACGTGATATCCAACTCCTTCCCATTCCAATCCTGAGACTCTTCCTATAGCATGAGATGTGATATCTCAATGCTTCTAAAACCAAACATGAGAACCATCCTATAACATGAGATGTGAAATCCAAATCATTCCCTTTCCAAACCTGAGACCCTTCCTATAGCTTGAGATGTGATATCAAACTCCTTCCCATTCAATGTGATATCAAACTCCTTCCCATTCCAAACCTGAGACCCTTCCTATAGCATGAGATGTTATATCTTAATGCTTCTAAAACCAAACCTAAGAACCATCCTATAACATGTGAAATCCAAAGTCCTTCCCTTTCCAAACCTGAGACCCTTCCGATAGCATGAGATGTGATATCTCAATGCTTCTAAAACCAAACATGAGAACCATCCTATAACATGAGATGTGAAATCCAAATCCTTCCCTTTCCAAACCTGAGACCCTTCCTATAGCTTGAGATATGATATCAAACTCCTTCCCATTCCAATCCTGAGATAGCTTGAGATGTGATATCCAACTCCTTCCCATTCCAATCCTGAGACCCCTCCTATACCATGAGATGTGATATCTCAATGCTTCTAATACCAAACCTGAGGCCCGTCCTAAAACATGAGATGTGAGATCCAAATCCTTCCCCTTCCAAACCTGAGACCCTTCCTATAGCTTGAGATGTGATATCAAACTCCTTCCCATTCCAATCCTCAGATAGCTTGAGATGTGAGATCCAACTCCATCCCATTCCAATCCTGAGACCCTTCCGATAGCATGAGATGTGATATCTCAATGCTTCTGATATCAAAACTGAGACCCTCCCTATAGTATGAGATGTTATATCTAAGTCCTTCCCATTCCTATCCTGAGACCCTTCCGATAGCAGAGATGTAATATCTCAATGCTTATACCAAACCTAATGACCCTTCCTTTGGCATGAGATGTGATATCCAACTCCTTCCCATTCCAATCCTGAGTTCCTTCCTATAGAATGAGATGTGATATTTCAATGCTTCTATCAAACCTGAGACCCTTCCTTTAGCATGAGATGTGATATCCAACTCTTTCCCATTCCAATCCTGAGACCCTTCTAATAACATGAGACGTGATATCCAACTCCTTCCCATTCCAATCCTGAGACTCTTCCTATAGCATGAGATGTGATATCTCAATGCTTCTAATACCAAACCTGGGACCCGTCCCATAACATGAGATATGATATCCAAATCCTTCCCCTTCCAAACCTGAGACCCTTCCTTTAGCATGAGATGTGATATCCAAATCCTTCCCATTCCAATCATGAAACCCTTCCTATAGCATGAGATGTGATATCTCAATGTTTCTAATAAAAAAACTGAGACCCTTCCTATAGCAAGAGATGTGATATCCAAATCCTTCCCATTCCAATCCTGAGACCCTTCCTATAACGAGATGTGATATCCAACTCCTTCCCATTCCAACCTGAGACTCTTCCTATAGCATGAGAAGGGATATCCAACTCCTTCCCATTCCAATCCTGAGACCCTTCCTATACCATGAGATGTGATATCTCAATGCTTCTAATAAAAAACCTGAGACCCTTCCGATAGCAAGAGATGTGATATCCAAATCCTTCCCATTCCAATCCTGAGATCCTTCCTATAACATGAGATGTGATATCCAATTCCTTCCCATTCCAAATCTGAGACCCTTCCTATTGGATGAGATGTGATAGCCAACTCCTTCCCATTCCAATCCTGATACCCTTCTGATAGCATGAAATGTGATATCTCAATGCCTCTAATACCAAACCTGAGATCCTACCTCTAACATGAAATGTGATATCCAACTCCTTCCCTTTCCAAACCTGAGACGCTTCCTACAGCATGAGATGTGATATCCAAGTCCTTCCCATTCCAATCCTGAGACCCTTCCTATAACATGAGATGTGATATCCAACTCCTTCCCATTCCAACCTTAAACCCTTTCTATAGCATGAGATGGGATATCCAACTCCTTCCAAATCCAATCCTGATACCCTTCCGATAGCATGAGATGTGATATCCCAATGCTTCTACAAAACCTGAGACCCATACCATGGCATGAGATGTGATATCAAACTCCTGTCCTATACCATGAGACTTGATATCTCAATGCTTCTAATACCAAACCTGAGACCCGTCCTAAAACATGAGATGTGATATCCAAATCCTTCCCCTTCCAAACCTTAGACCCTTCCTTTATCATGAGATGTGATATCCAAGTCCTTCCCATTCCATTCCTGAGACCCTTCCTATAGCATGAGATGTGATATCTCAATGCTTCTAATACCAAACCTGAGACCCTTCCTATAACATGAGATGTGATATCCAAGTCCTTCCCATTCCAATCCTTAGACCCTTCCTATAGCATGAGATGTGATATCTCAATGCTTCTAATACCAAACCTGAGACCCTTCCTATAACATGAATTGTGATATCCAAGTCCTTCCCATTCCAATCCTGAGACCCTTCCGATAGCAGAGATGTGATATCTCAATGCTCAATGCTTCTACCAAAACTGAGACCCTTCCTTTAGCATGAGATGTGATATCCAACTCCTTCCCATTCCAATCCTGAGACCAGTCCTATAGCATGAGATGTGATATCTCAATGCTTCTAATACCAAACCTGAGATCCTTCCTATAACATGAGATGTGATATCCAACTCCTTCCCATTCCAATCCTGAGACCCTTCCTATAGCATGAGATGTGATATCTCAATGCTTCTAATACCAAACCTGAGATCCTTCCTATAACATGAGATGTGATATCCAAATCCTTCCCCTTCCGAACCTGAGACCCTCCCTTTAGCATGAGATGTGATATCCAACTCCTTCCCATTCCAATCCTGATACCCTTCTGATAGCATGAGATGTGATATCTCAATGCCTCTAATACCAAACCTGAGATCCTACCTCTAACATGAAGTGTGATATCCAACTCCTTCCCTTTCCAAACCTGAGAGCCTTCCTACAGCATGAGATGTGATATCCAAGTCCTTCCCATTCCAATCCTGAGACCCTTCCTATAACAGGAGATGTCATATCCAACTCCTTCCCATTCCAACCTGAGACCCTTCCTATAGCATGAGATGGGATATCCAACTCCTTCCAAATCCAATCCTGATACCCTTCCGATAGCATGAGATGTGATATCCCAATGCTTCTACAAAATCTGAGACCCATACCATGGCATGAGATGTGATATCAAACTCCCGTCCTATACCATGAGACTTGATATCTCAATGCTTCTAATACCAAACCTGAGACCGGTCCAATAACATGAGATGTGATATCCTAATCCTTCCCCTTCCAAACCTTAGACCCTTCCTTTATCATGAGATGTGATATCCAAGTCCTTCCCATTCCATTCCTGAGACCGTTCCTATAGCATGAGATGTGATATCTCAATGCTTCTAATACCAAACCTGAGACCCTTCCTATAACATGAATTTTGATATCCAAGTCCTTCCCATTCCAATCCTGAGACCCTTCCAATAGCAGAGATGTGATATCTCAATGCTTCTAATATCAAACCTGAGACCTGTCCTATAACATGAGATGGGATATCCAACTCCTTCCCGTTCCAAACCTGATACCCTTCCTATAGCATGAGATGTGATATCCAATTCCTTCCCATCCCAATCCTGAGACACCTCCGATAGCAGAGATGTGATATCTCAATGCTTATACCAAACCTGAGACTCTTCCTATAACATGAGATGTGATATCTAACTCCTTCCCGTTCCAAACGTGAGACCCTTCCTATAGCATGAGATGTGATATCCAACTCCTTCCCATTCCAATCCTGAGACCCTTCCTATAACATGAGATGTGATGTCTCAATGCTTCTAATACCAAACCTGAGATCTTTCCTATAACATGAGATGTGATATCCAACTCCTTCCCATTCCAATCCTGAGACCCTTCCTATAGCATGAGATGTGCTATCTCAATGCTTATACCAAACCTGAGACCCTTCCTAAAGCTTGAGATGTGATATCCAACTCCTTCCCATTCCAATCCTGAGACCCTTCCTATAGCATGAGATGTGATATCTCAAGGCCTCTAATACCAAACCTGAGATCCTTCCTCTAACATGAAATGTGATATCCAACTCCTTCCCCTTCCAAACCTGAGAGCCTTCCTATAGCATGAGATATGATATCCAAGTCCTTCCCATTCCAATCCTGAGACCCTTCCTATAACATGAAATGTGATATCCAACTCCTTCCCATTCCAACCTCAGACCCTTCCTATAGCATGAGATGGGATATCCAACTCCTTCCAAATCCAATACTGATACCCTTCCAATAGCATGAGATGTGATATCCCAATGCTTCTACCAAACCTGAGACCCATACTATGGCATAAAATGTGATATCAAACTCCTTCCCATTCCAATCCTGAGACCCTTCCTATAGCTTGAGATGTGATATCCAACTCCTTCCCATTCCAATTCTGAGACCCTTCCTATACCATGAGACTTGATATCTCAATGCTTCTAATACCAAACCTGAGACCCGTCCTATAACATGAGATGTGATATCCAAATCCTTCCCCTTCCAAACCTTAGACCCTTCCTTTATCATGAGATGTGATATCCAACTCCTTCCCATTCCAATCCTGAGACCCTTCTGATATCATGAGATTTGCTATCTCAATGCTTCTAATATCAAACTTGAGACCCTCCCTATAGCATGAGATGTGACATCCAAGTCCTCCCCATTCCAATCCTGAGACCCTTCCTATAGCATGAAATGTGATATCTCAATGCTTCTAATACCAAACCTGAGACCCTTCCTATAACATGAGATGGGATATCCAACTCCTTCCCATTCCAATCCTGAGACCCTTCCGATAGCAGAGATGTGATATCTCAATGCGTATAGCAAACCTGAGACCCTTCCTATGGCCTGAGATGTCATATACAACTCCTTCCCAATCCAATCCTGAGACCCTTCCTATAGCATGAGATGTGATATCTCAATACTTATACCAAATCTGAGACCAGTGGCGGCTGCTATTATAGGGCGGCCAGGCGCCGCCCCCCCAGAAAAGAAAGAGAAAAGAAAGAGGAAGCTAAAAGAGATTCAATCAGAGAACTTCTCTGATTGAATCTCTTTTTTAGCTTGCATTTCCTTTGCCAACAGCCGGGGGCGCTGTGGCAAGGCAACACCTGAAGGGCTGGGCCCGGCTGCTTACACAGCAGGGCGCGTCCCGTTTTACTCTAATTTCTTTAATAGTAGAATGCGTGGAGCTCGTAGCTCCACGCACTCTTCGTAAACCCCTTTAATTAGAAGGCTGGCGGGGCGCTTCAGGGGTGGCCCCGCCGCCAGTCTAAAATGTGCGCAAACAGCGCACTAGGTCAGTCCCTCCCCTGCATGGACACAGTAATGTCATTGGCTGTTTGCCAGCCAATGACAACCCTTGCATTGGCTGGCAAACAGCCAATGACATTACTGTATCTATGCAGATCTCGTGCTGGTGCAGGGCGTGTGGGTGCGCTTGCGCCACCTTCACACTCTCCCCTGGATTCTTTGGAGTCAGACGAGTAACGATGCGAGCTCAGCTGCCCCTGACCCCTGAAGACCACCAGAGACAGCCTGGACCACGACGCGACGAGTTGCCGGTGGGTAAGTACCAGGTGGTCCTGTCCCAGATGTTGTTCTGTTTTCTTTTGGGCCTGGGGTCGGGGACGTGGTCCACGGCCACAGTCAGCAACACTGAAAGACGTGTAGGCCAGGGACTACGGCTTTCAGTGTTGCTGACTGACTGTGACTGGGCCCGGCCTTGGTGGTAGCGGGCCCGGGCCTGCCTACCCCCAAGGTGGGGGCCAAGGCAGGGGCTGCCTGGCCTGGGCCTTTCTTTCCCCCGGTCCGTGGATCAAGGCCCTAGAGCCTTGGGCCACGGACAGCAAGGCAAGGCCCAGGCAGGCGTGCTGCTGCTGCCGGGCAGTGCCCGTGTAGAATCTTCAACATCCAATGTGCCGTTTTATATTTTCGGCATTTTTCGACAAAAATGCTGAAAATATAAAACGGCACAAGTAGAGCCCTGGGCTGCTGCTGCCTCAGGTGACGCAACGAGAGCGGGCAGGGCTTTAATGAGGCACACGCCCAACTAGTCCGGGCTTCTGCGGTGTGATTGCGGGAATCAGTATTCCCGCAATCCCGCATCCAGTCCCACACAAACAGTGTAGAAAAAAGAAAAAAAGAAAAGAAAAAAAAATAATAATTTGGCTACAAGTGTTTGACAGTTAAAAGGGGCTTCTTGGTTATGTCACGTGTAACCCAGGTTCTCTGAATGGCATGTTATGACTCTAGTCAGTCTAGTGATGACAACAGTGTGTGCAATGGGCAAGAATTTGGCACGATGTATTGGGAGAGCTTAACTGGCAGCGTGATGTGTGTGTGTAAACTCAGCCCTGATGCAGAGTTACAGATGCATACAGCGCCGCTTCCTTCCTTCCGCTCACCTCTTAGCGCTATGGCCAGGCTTCAAGTGAAGGCATATTGCAGCTGTGCGATAGTTCGCGTGCACTCGCCGCCTCGAGATTTCTGTGAAGGCGCAGAGTCAGTGTGCGACTGCAGCTCTTTCAGCGGCACGCCGAGCCTGTAGATGTCACAAGCAGGGGTGGGGGCTGCAGCCAGACCGGTGCTCCAGGAGCTTGTGATTCACAAGTAACTTCTGAAAAGGCAATAGGCAGGGTCTGACAGCAGGCGTGAGGATGGGCTGTTGAGTCGATTGCCTTCATGACAATTGTGTTCCTTCGTAAATGGATCTGAGTGCAGTGCACCATTTTCCATCAAGTTGTTCGCTTCGCCTGATACTGGAATTCACTGGTGACAGCACTGCCTGGTACAGATTTGGCTTGCTCGCCCTCTGTGCGAGTCGAAGGTTGTTGTTTGTGCAGTACAATTGCTGGCTTAACTTACTAGCGCACATACCACATCATGCGTTGGATTTGAAATGGGGGGAAAAAAAAACTCCTGGCAAAGAGCGTGATGGCGATCTGCTCTTAAAAACGGGACCAGCACATTATGGGACAGAAAACAGTCATAGCGATTGTTCAATCAAACCAACCCGATTACAAACCCCTTCGCTCGCTCCAACTACTAAGTTCACCTGCATGTGACGGGGAGCGGCTAATCATTAAACAGAGCATGTTCACCAAGTAGCAGCAGTATTTCTGCATAAACTCTCAACCAACTTGAGAAGTGGGCTAATTACAAGTTAACCTTCAAGCAGTGGGGTGAAAACTACTGCTTAGCGGTGGTAGTTAAAGCAAGGCCTGGGCCCACCTGCAACAGACACTGGGATCACAGCAAAATCATGTGTTTATAAATTCCCAAAAATATTATAATGAACAGAGGGCAAGGGTGAGTGTGCTACTCCGTAAACCCATGCGCATGTCGCTGGGGTATGGCTGCTGAAACAGCATTCACTGAAATCTTAAGATACGGCAGGGTGTTGTGGTTGTACACAAATCCACAAGGCCGGGCTTTTTATTTTATTATTATTATTAGGAGGTGAATGGACACTAATCATTTAAAATCATATTGCTCGTATGATCATATCCACTGAGAGTGCTCAATCTGTGCTCAAACTCTAATGTTCAAGACCCATCATTTTCAGAACTGAACTGGCCTGATAGCCACGCAACGAAACGGCTAGTTCTTACCAACAGGGCACCCAGAGAAACCATTTGTACTATTATGTGAGCTCAAAGGAAGGAGGGAAACTCATTTTGCCGCTATTGGTATGTGTGTGATACTCAAGGGCAATTGAAAATATCAATGCCCGACTGCCGTGCTGTTTATTGCAATCTGGCAATTTGCGTCTGTGAAGCCTGCTACTTTAAATAGCATTGGGTTTGCACATGAACATGCTTTTAGACAGGTGGACCCTGTGTGTATGTTACTATTTTCTTCTATGGCTTATATACTTTAAATCAGGATGATAGTTTGATGAAAATGTAAAGAAATAAAAATCATAGGAACACATTTAAAACAGTGTTTTTTTTTTAAGGAAGTGTGACATTTCAATTTTAAACGTGGATTTAATAAATGAAGCAAGCATTCGGCTTTGTTTGGCTTCAGCCGTATGATTGACACACTGTTAGATATTCGTCGGAATACTACATTTGCTTCTTGATACACATAAAATAGGTAATAATAATCCCAGCAGCCAGCAAAAGTTATGCATTACACCATAGTACCAGTTATTCTCAATACAAGCTGCTGTAAAATACACCATCACACTTGCACAAGTAAGAATAGTGTACCACCATTAATATGTAAAACCGAATGCTTTTTTCATATTTCGGTGGGTTTTTTGGACAGTAAATTGAACATTTTGTAGGCCATTTTTCCAAAAATTTCGTGGCGGGAGAGCCCCCCCCTGCTCCCTCCTTGGGGGGGGTGGGCTTGGGCGCTTTGCGCGCTCGCTACTAAATTCACCCTTGCAAATTTACGCCCCACCAGCTTTAAAACTCACCAGCCGCCACTGTCTGAGACCCTTCCTATAGCATGAGATGTGATATCCAACTCCTTCCCATTCCAATCCTGAGACCCTTCCTATAGCATGAGATGTGATATCTCAATGCTTCTAATACCAAACCTGAGATCCTTCCTATAACATGAGATGTGATATCCAACTCCTTCCCATTCCAATCCTGAGACCCTTATGATAGCATGAGATGTGATATCTCAATGCCTCTAATACCAAACCTGAGATACTTCCGATAGCATGAGATGTGATATCTCAATGCTTCTAATACCAAACCTGAGATCCTTCCTATAACGAGATGTGATTTCCAAATCCTTCCCCTTCCAAACCTGAGACCCTCCCTTTAGCATGAGATGTGATATACAACTCCTTCCCATTCCAATCCTGAGACCCTTCTGATAGCATGAGATGTGATATCTCAATGCCTCTAATACCAAACCTGAGATCCTACCTCTAACATGAAATGTGAAATCCATCTCCTTCCCTTTCCAAACCTGAGACCCTGCCTATAGCATGAGATGTGATATCCAAGTCCTTCCCATTCCAATCCTGAGACCCTTCCTATAGCATGAGATGGGATATCCAACTCCTTCCAAATCCAATCCTGATACCCTTCCGATAGCATGAGATGTGATATCCCAATGCTTCTACAAAATCTGAGACCCATACCATGGCATGAGATGTGATATCAAACTCCCGTCCTATACCATGAGACTTGATATCTCAATGCTTCTAATACCAAACCTGAGACCGGTCCAATAACATGAGATGTGATATCCAAATCCTTCCCCTTCCAAACCTTAGACCCTTCCTTTATCATGAGATGTGATATCCAAGTCCTTCCCATTCCATTCCTGAGACCCTTCCTATAGCATGAGATGTGATATCTCAATGCTTCTAATACCAAACCTGAGACCCTTCCTATAACATGAATTCTGATATCCAAGTCCTTCCCATTCCAATCCTGAGACCCTTCCAATAGCAGAGATGTGATATCTCAATGCTTCTAATATCAAACCTGAGACCTGTCCTATAACATGAGATGGGATATCCAACTCCTTCCCGTTCCAAACCTGATACCCTTCCTATAGCATGAGATGTGATATCCAATTCCTTCCCATCCCAATCCTGAGACACCTCCGATAGCAGAGATGTGATATCTCAATGCTTATACCAAACCTGAGACTCTTCCTATAACATGAGATGTGATATCTAACTCCTTCCCGTTCCAAACGTGAGACCCTTCCTATAGCATGAGATGTGATATCCAACTCCTTCCCATTCCAATCCTGAGACCCTTCCTATAACATGAGATGTGATGTCTCAATGCTTCTAATACCAAACCTGAGATCTTTCCTATAACATGAGATGTGATATCCAACTCCTTCCCATTCCAATCCTGAGACCCTTCCTATAGCATGAGATGTGCTATCTCAATGCTTATACCAAACCTGAGACCCTTCCTAAAGCTTGAGATGTGATATCCAACTCCTTCCCATTCCAATCCTGAGACCCTTCCTATAGCATGAGATGTGATATCTCAAGGCCTCTAATACCAAACCTGAGATCCTTCCTCTAACATGAAATGTGATATCCAACTCCTTCCCCTTCCAAACCTGAGAGCCTTCCTATAGCATGAGATATGATATCCAAGTCCTTCCCATTCCAATCCTGAGACCCTTCCTATAACATGAAATGTGATATCCAACTCCTTCCCATTCCAACCTGAGACCCTTCCTATAGCATGAGATGGGATATCCAACTCCTTCCAAATCCAATACTGATACCCTTCCAATAGCATGAGATGTGATATCCCAATGCTTCTACCAAACCTGAGACCCATACTATGGCATAAAATGTGATATCAAACTCCTTCCCATTCCAATCCTGAGACCCTTCCTATAGCTTGAGATGTGATATCCAACTCCTCCCCATTCCAATTCTGAGACCCTTCCTATACCATGAGACTTGATGTCTCAATGCTTCTAATACCAAACCTGAGACCCGTCCTATAACATGAGATGTGATATCCAAATCCTTCCCCTTCAAAACCTTAGACCCTTGCTTTATCATGAGATGTGATATCCAACTCCTTCCCATTCCAATCCTGAGACCCTTCCGATATCATGAGATTTGCTATCTCAATGCTTCTAATATCAAACTTGAGACCCTCCCTATAGCATGAGATGTGACATCCAAGTCCTCCCCATTCCAATCCTGAGACCCTTCCTATAGCATGAGATGTGATATCTCAATGCTTCTAATACCAAACCTGAGACCCTTCCTATAACATGAGATGGGATATCCAACTCCTTCCCATTCCAATCCTGAGACCCTTCCGATAGCAGAGATGTGATATCTCAATGCGTATAGCAAACCTGAAACCCTTCCTATGGCCTGAGATGTCATATACAACTCCTTCCCAATCCAATCCTGAGACCCTTCCTATAGCATGAGATGTGATATCTCAATACTTATACCAAATCTGAGACCCTTCCTATAGCATGAGATGTGATATCCAACTCCTTCCCATTCCAATCCTGAGACCCTTCCTATAGCATGAGATGTGATATCTCAATGCTTCTAATACCAAACCTGAGATCCTTCCTATAACATGAGATGTGATATCCAACTCCTTCCCATTCCAATCCTGAGACCCTTATGATAGCATGAGATGTGATATCTCAATGCCTCTAATACCAAACCTGAGATACTTCCGATAGCATGAGATGTGATATCTCAATGCTTCTAATACCAAACCTGAGATCCTTCCTATAACGAGATGTGATTTCCAAATCCTTCCCCTTCCAAACCTGAGACCCTCCCTTTAGCATGAGATGTGATATACAACTCCTTCCCATTCCAATCCTGAGACCCTTCTGATAGCATGAGATGTGATATCTCAATGCCTCTAATACCAAACCTGAGATCCTACCTCTAACATGAAATGTGATATCCATCTCTTTCCCTTTCCAAACCTGAGACCCTGCCTATAGCATGAGATGTGATATCAAAGTCCTTCCCATTCCAATCCTGAGACCCTTCCTATAGCATGTGATGTGATATCTCAATGCTTATACCAAACCTGAGACCCTTCCTATGGCATGAGATGTCATATACAACTCCTTCCCATTACAATCCTGAGACCCTTCCTATAGCATGAGATGTGATATCTCAATGCTTATACCAAACCTGAGACCCTTCCTATAGCATGAGATGTGATATCCAACTTCTTCCCATTCCAATCCTAAGACCCTTCATATAACATGAGATGTGATGTCTCAATGCTTCTAATACCAAACCTGAGATCTTTCCTATAACATGAGATGTGATATCCAACTCCTTCCCCTTCCAAACCTGAGAGCCTTCCTATAGCATGAGATATGATATCCAAGTCCTTCCCATTCCAATCCTGAGACCCTTCCTATAACATGAAATGTGATATCCAACTCCTTCCCATTCCAACCTGAGACCCTTCCTATAGCATGAGATGGGATATCCAACTCCTTCCAAATCCAATACTGATACCCTTCCAATAGCATGAGATGTGATATCCCAATGCTTCTACCAAACCTGAGACCCATACTATGGCATAAAATGTGATATCAAACTCCTTCCCATTCCAATCCTGAGACCCTTCCTATAGCTTGAGATGTGATATCCAACTCCTTCCCATTCCAATTCTGAGACTCTTCCTATACCATGAGACTTGATATCTCAATGCTTCTAATACCAAACCTGAGACCCGTCCTATAACATGAGATGTGATATCCAAATCCTTCCCCTTCCAAACCTTAGACCCTTCCTTTATCATGAGATGTGATATCCAACTCCTTCCCATTCCAATCCTGAGACCCTTCCGATATCATGAGATTTGTTATCTCAATGTTTCTAATATCAAACTTGAGACCCTCCCTATAGCATGAGATGTGACATCCAAGTCCTCCCCATTCCAATCCTGAGACCCTTCCTATAGCATGAGATGTGATATCTCAATGCTTCTAATACCAAACCTGAGACCCTTCCTATAACATGAGATGGGATATCCAACTCCTTCCCATTCCAATCCTGAGACCCTTCCGATAGCAGAGATGTGATATCTCAATGCGTATAGCAAACCTGAGACCCTTCCTATGGCCTGAGATGTCATATACAACTCCTTCCCAATCCAATCCTGAGACCCTTCCTATAGCATGAGATGTGATATCTCAATACTTATACCAAATCTGAGACCCTTCCTATAGCATGAGATGTGATATCCAACTCCTTCCCATTCCAATCCTGAGACCCTTCCTATAGCATGAGATGTGATATCTCAATGCTTCTAATACCAAACCTGAGATCCTTCCTATAACATGAGATGTGATATCCAACTCCTTCCCATTCCAATCCTGAGACCCTTATGATAGCATGAGATGTGATATCTCAATGCCTCTAATACCAAACCTGAGATACTTCCGATAGCATGAGATGTGATATCTCAATGCTTCTAATACCAAACCTGAGATCCTTCCTATAACGAGATGTGATTTCCAAATCCTTCCCCTTCCAAACCTGAGACCCTCACTTTAGCATGAGATGTGATATACAACTCCTTCCCATTCCAATCCTGAGACCCTTCTGATAGCATGAGATGTGATATCTCAATGCCTCTAATACCAAACCTGAGATCCTACCTCTAACATGAAATGTGATATCCATCTCCTTCCCTTTCCAAACCTGAGACCCTGCCTATAGCATGAGATGTGATATCAAAGTCCTTCCCATTCCAATCCTGAGACCCTTCCTATAGCATGTGATGTGATATCTCAATGCTTATACCAAACCTGAGACCCTTCCTATGGCATGAGATGTCATATACAACTCCTTCCCATTACAATCCTGAGACCCTTCCTATAGCATGAGATGTGATATCTCAATGCTTATACCAAACCTGAGACCCTTCCTATAGCATGAGATGTGATATCCAACTTCTTCCCATTCCAATCCTAAGACCCTTCCTATAACATGAGATGTGATGTCTCAATGCTTCTAATACCAAACCTGAGATCTTTCCTATAACATGAGATGTGATATCCAACTCCTTCCCCTTCCAAACCTGAGAGCCTTCCTATAGCATGAGATATGATATCCAAGTCCTTCCCATTCCAATCCTGAGACCCTTCCTATAACATGAAATGTGATATCCAACTCCTTCCCATTCCAACCTGAGACCCTTCCTATAGCATGAGATGGGATATCCAACTCCTTCCAAATCCAATACTGATACCCTTCCAATAGCATGAGATGTGATATCCCAATGCTTCTACCAAACCTGAGACCCATACTATGGCATAAAATGTGATATCAAACTCCTTCCCATTCCAATCCTGAGACCCTTCCTATAGCTTGAGATGTGATATCCAACTCCTTCCCATTCCAATTCTGAGACTCTTCCTATACCATGAGACTTGATATCTCAATGCTTCTAATACCAAACCTGAGACCCGTCCTATAACATGAGATGTGATATCCAAATCCTTCCCCTTCCAAACCTTAGACCCTTCCTTTATCATGAGATGTGATATCCAACTCCTTCCCATTCCAATCCTGAGACCCTTCCGATATCATGAGATTTGTTATCTCAATGCTTCTAATATCAAACTTGAGACCCTCCCTATAGCATGAGATGTGACATCCAAGTCCTCCCCATTCCAATCCTGAGACCCTTCCTATAGCATGAGATGTGATATCTCAATGCTTCTAATACCAAACCTGAGACCCTTCCTATAACATGAGATGGGATATCCAACTCCTTCCCATTCCAATCCTGAGACCCTTCCGATAGCAGAGATGTGATATCTCAATGCGTATAGCAAACCTGAGACCCTTCCTATGGCCTGAGATGTCATATACAACTCCTTCCCAATCCAATCCTGAGACCCTTCCTATAGCATGAGATGTGATATCTCAATACTTATACCAAATCTGAGACCCTTCCTATAGCATGAGATGTGATATCCAACTCCTTCCCATTCCAATCCTGAGACCCTTCCTATAGCATGAGATGTGATATCTCAATGCTTCTAATACCAAACCTGAGATCCTTCCTATAACATGAGATGTGATATCCAACTCCTTCCCATTCCAATCCTGAGACCCTTATGATAGCATGAGATGTGATATCTCAATGCCTCTAATACCAAACCTGAGATACTTCCGATAGCACGAGATGTGATATCTCAATGCTTCTAATACCAAACCTGAGATCCTTCCTATAACGAGATGTGATTTCCAAATCCTTCCCCTTCCAAACCTGAGACCCTCCCTTTAGCATGAGATGTGATATACAACTCCTTCCCATTCCAATCCTGAGACCCTTCTGATAGCATGAGATGTGATATCTCAATGCCTCTAATACCAAACCTGAGATCCTACCTCTAACATGAAATGTGAAATCCATCTCCTTCCCTTTCCAAACCTGAGACCCTGCCTATAGCATGAGATGTGATATCCAAGTCCTTCCCATTCCAATCCTGAGACCCTTCCTATAGCATGTGATGTGATATCTCAATGCTTATACCAAACCTGAGACCCTTCCTATGGCATGAGATGTCATATACAACTCCTTCCCATTACAATCCTGAGACCCTTCCTATAGCATGAGATGTGATATCTCAATGCTTATACCAAACCTGAGACCCTTCCTATAGCATGAGATGTGATATCCAACTTTTTCCCATTCCAATCCTAAGACCCTTCCTATAACATGAGATGTGATATCTCAATGCTTATACCAAACCTGAGACCCTTCCTATAGCTTGAGATGAGATATCCAACTCCTTCCCATTCCAATCCTGAGACCCTTCCTATAGCATGAGATGTGATATCTCAAGGCCTCTAATACCAAACCTGAGACCCTTCCTATAGCTTGAGATGAGATATCCAACTCCTTCCCATTCCAATCCTGAGACCCTTCCTATAACATGAAATGTGATATCCAACTCCTTCCCATTCCAACCTGAGACCCTTCCTATAGCATGAGATGGGATATCCAACTCCTTCCAAATCCAATACTGATACCCTTCCAATAGCATGAGATGTGATATCCCAATGCTTCTACCAAACCTGAGACCCATACTATGGCATAAGATGTGATATCAAACTCCTTCCCATTCCAATCCTGAGACCCTTCCTATAGCTTGAGATGTGATATCCAACTCCTTCCCATTCCAATTCTGAGACCCTTCCTATACCATGAGACTTGATATCTCAATGCTTCTAATACCAAACCTGAGACCCGTCCTATAACATGAGATGTGATATCCAAATCCTTCCCCTTCCAAACCTTAGACCCTTCCTTTATCATAAGATGTGATATCCAACTCCTTCCCATTCCAATCCTGAGACCCTTCCGATATCATGAGATTTGTTATCTCAATGCTTCTAATATCAAACTTGAGACCCTCCCTATAGCATGAGATGTGACATCCAAGTCCTCCCCATTCCAATCCTGAGACCCTTCCTATAGCATGAGATGTGATATCTCAATGCTTCTAATACCAAACCTGAGACCCTTCCTATAACATGAGATGGGATATCCAACTCCTTCCCATTCCAATCCTGAGACCCTTCCGATAGCAGAGATGTGATATCTCAATGCGTATACCGAACCTGAGACCCTTCCTATGGCCTGAGATGTCATATACAAATCCTTCCCAATCCAATCCTAAGACCCTTCCTATAGCATGAGATGTGATATCTCAATGCTTATACCAAATCTGAGACCCTTCCTATAGCATGAGATGTGATATCCAACTCCTTCCCATTCCAATCCTGAGACCCTTCCTATAGCATGAGATGTGATATCTCAATGCTTCTAATACCAAACCTGAGATCCTTCCTATAACATGAGATGTGATATCCAACTCCTTCCCATTCCAATCCTGAGACCCTTATGATAGCATGAGATGTGATATCTCAATGCCTCTAATACCAAACCTGAGATACTTCCGATAGCATGAGATGTGATATCTCAATGCTTCTAATACCAAACCTGAGATCCTTCCTATAACATGACATGTGATTTCCAAATCCTTCCCCTTCCAAACCTGAGACCCTCCCTTTAGCATGAGATGTGATATACAACTCCTTCCCATTCCAATCCTGAGACCCTTCTGATAGCATGAGATGTGATATCTCAATGCTTCTAATACCAGACCTGGGACCCGTCCTATAACATGAGATATGATATCCAAATCCTTCCCCTTCCAAACCTGAGACCTTTCCTTTAGCATATGTGATATCCAACTACTTCCCATTCCAATCCTGAGACCCTTCCGATAGCATGAGATGTGATATCTCAATGCTTCTAATATCAAACCTGAGAACCTCCCTATAGCATGAGATGTGATATCCAACTCCTTCCAATTCAAATCCTGAGACCCTTCCGATAGCAGAGATGTGATATCTCAATGCTTATACCAAACCTGAGACCCTTCCTATGGCATGAGATGTCATATACAACTCCTTCCCATTCCAATCCTGAGACCCTTCCTATAGCATGAGATGTGATATCTCAATGCTTATACCAAACCTGAGACCCTTCCTATAGCATGAGATGTGATATCCAACTCCTTCCCATTCCAATCCTGATACCCTTCCTATAACATGAGATGTGATGTCTCAATGCTTCTAATACCAAACCTGAGACCCTTCCTATAGCATGAGATATGATATCCAACTCCTTCCCATTCCAATCCTGAGACCCTTCCTATAGCATGAGATGTGATATCTCAATGCTTCTAATAACAAACCTGAGATCCTTCCTATAACATGAGATGTGATATCCAAATCCTTCCCCTACCAAACCAAAGACCCTCCCTTTAGCATGAGACGTGATACGCAACTCCTTCCCATTCCAATCCTGAGACCCTTCTGATAGCATGAGATGTGATATCTCATTGCCTCTAATACCAAACCTGAGATCCTACCTCTAACATGAAATGTGATATCCAACTCTTTCCCCTTCCAAACCTGAGAGCCTTCCTATAGCATGAGATGTGATATCCAAGTCCTTCCCATTCCAATCCTGAGACCCTTCCTATAACATGAGATGTGATATCCAACTCCTTCCCATTCCAACCTGAGACCCTTCCTATAGCATGAGATGTGATATCCAACTCCTTCCCATTCCAATCCTGAGACCCTTCTGATAGCATGAGATGTGATATCTCAATGCCTCTAATACCAAACCTGAGATCCTACCTCTAACATGAAATGTGATATCCAAATCATTCCCTTTCCAAACCTGAGACCCTTCCTATAGCTTGCGAAGTGATATCAAACTCCTTCCCATTCAATGTGATATCCAACTCCTTCCCATTCCAATCCTGAGACCCTTCCTATACCATGAGATGTGATATCTCAATGCTTCTAATACCAAACCTGAGACCCGTCCTAAAACATGAGATGTGAGATCCAAATCCTTCCCCTTTCAAACCTGCGACCTTTCCTTTAGCATGAGATGTGATATCCAACTCCTTCCCATTCCAAACCTGAGACCCTTCCTATAGCTTGAGATGTTATATCTTAATGCTTCTAAAACCAAACCTGAGAACCATCCTATAACATGTGAAATCCAAATCCTTCCCTTCCAAACCTGAGACCCTTCCGATAGCATGAGATGTGATATCTCAATGCTTCTAAAACCAAACATGAGAACCATCCTATAACATGAGATGTGAAATCCAAATCCTTCCCTTTCCAAACCTGAGACCCTTCCTATCGCTTGAGATGTGATATCAAACTCCTTCCCATTCCAATCCTGAGATAGCTTGAGATGTGATATCCAACTCCTTCCCATTCCAATCCTGAGACCCGTCCTATACCATGAGATGTGATATCTCAATGCTTCTAACACCAAACCTGAGACCGGTCCTATAACATGAGATGTGATATCCAAATCCTTCCCCTTCCAAATCTTAGACCCTACCTATAGCATGAGATGTGATTGTTAGGAAAGATTTCGTTATTGTAGGGAAATTTCCTTCCATGTGGCAACCCCTAAACTTTTTGCTATTGTTTTTAACCTTGTTCTTGACTTTGCCAGAGAAGTACAGCCTTCTGCCGCACTTCTCTGGGCTTTCGCTCCTTTCTTACGGGGAAACTGACATGCCCTTAAGACAGTCAGTACCGGGGAACGTTGTTTCCCGTAGTTTCTTCTATCGTGTTGCAGCTTTAGTGCAACACGACACAAGAGGGCACAGTAAGCTAAGTTACAGCTCTCTTGGGTCTCTAGCCTTCTACAGGCCCTAGATACTCTTTTAGGATGGTATTTGATCGGTGCAAGTCATTCAGGGACTGGAATGGTGGCAGCGATCGTATTGAATATTTTGAGCTCCTTTTGCCGTTCTGAGCACGTTTTTGCACTGAACCCAAAATGGTGGCCTGGCTCCCAAAATGGCCAGACCACGAGGCTCCTTTGTCTTGTCCACTGACCGTCTTGCTCCCTTCACCTTCCCCAGGTCGAGGCGACCCGGGGCCTTCCTTATTTGGGCATGTACTTTCCCGCGAAACGTGGTTGCTTTCGCGGGCTTCTACATGCCGTTTGTGTGCCTCCAGGGTGTGGGCTGGGATGTCTGGTCCCAATACACATCCTGGGTGCCAGAGAGTCTAGGGTGGTGTGAATGCCTGGGACCACCGTGGTCCGTGATTGGTCCACGTATGGTATGTGTTTTGATGAGCGGATCTCCCATTGGTTCCCCTCCGTTTTGGCGCGAAGGGAACCGTGGATAAGAGGGGGCTGGAAACACCACTACCATGTCGATCTCCTGAGTTCTCACGAACAAAGGAATACAGGAGCCAAGTATCCTGCAACCAAGAGGCTGGACCGAGGAATCGCTGGTGACCCGCTGAAGGAATCCTCCTTTGCACTGCTGTCGTCCTGAGAGCCACTGTCCTCCTTTGATCGAACCAGAAGGCCTGTACTGGTGCTTCGACCTTTGGAATAGCAGGAACAGCTATTCCCGGCATCTACATCATCTCCTGCCAAGTAAGCCTTCGGAAGCGTCTCTGGGCCATCCAGTTGACTGACCAGCTTACAAGGGAGTCTTGCGCTGTAACCGCCGCCATTTTGTGCCGTATCTCGAGTCCTTGTCACTCTCCCACGCTTCGTGCCCTTGGCGTTCCCAGGTCTGAAGGGAGGAGTGTACTTTTGACTCAGATACGCACGGCCGCTCCGTTGTCCTGCTGCGGCAACAAACTGTGCCGGTTTCGTCGATTGGGACGTCTTTTTGATCTACACGACTACAAAGCATTCCCTGCTCTTCTGAACCTGCCAGCTGCTGAAACTAACGTGGAGGAGCCTGGGACTGCTTGCTTCGGGGACCGGTGAGTAGTATATCTAGGATCTGGTCGCCCTCCTGCAGTAACCCATTGCTTTTCCCCGCTGTGTAAAACAGCACCCTTTTCGCCCGTACTCGCGCTCTGCTTCTGCCCGCTGTGGAGGCTGCGCTTGAGTTGCGGACCCTGTTCTTCTTCTGCTGTGCACTAACCCGAACTGACTGACTTCCTCCGAAGAGCTTCTCCTTTTGCCCGTTGGCACCAGCGTGTGCAGGTACTTTGAGCACAAGGCTCCACTCTTCGCAGGGCTCGGACTTCCATCTAGTTAGGTGCCTATGAAGGCGAACTAAGTCTAAAGCATTATCGCACTGCCTGTTTTCCTTCCCTTTCAGGTGGACTACATATTTCGTGCTTTAAACGCTTGCGACTGTGTATTTGTATATATATTGTGTTGATTTGGTATGTGTTGGCTTAATACTGTGTTATTGTGATTTTCTCGCTACGGTCGTTGTTTTAAAGGCCTTAAAATAAATGTGTTTATATTTTTGATATAACACCTGTTTGGAGTAGTTTGTAAGCGCTCTTGCTTTGTGTGCTCATTGCGGGCTTTCAGTCACCCTCACCCCTCTTGAGACCTAGTCTTGACCACCGCGATCGCTACCTTGATTGGTCTGGCTTGTCCAGAGGTTACCCTGTTCCAAGTAATTAGGTTGGCCTTCTGAACTTCTGCGCCGCCAGGACAGAGTTCAGAAATCCGTCTTAACAAATTGGTGTACAGCGGTGGGATACGACTGAAGGTATCCAGTGTTGCGCTCGAACTAAGGCATTTCAGGTTATTCCAACCAGTACACGTAGTGAATTGTTATAGTATAACTTTAAAAAGGCCATAGTCCTATCACACAGTATGGAAACAAGTACGTTGTTAACTTTAAATGCTTCCAAATCAGAAACGCTGAAAAAGATGTGTGCGGAGAGAGGTGTTTCCTCTCAAGGCACGAAATTGGAAATGATCCAAAGAATCGTGGCGTGGCAAGAAGCGCAGCTTGACGCTATTACTTCTGAGGACAGTGCGGAAGGTGGTGGGGCTGCTCTCACTGGCAGAACCGACGGTTCTGCCGCCGCACTGTTCCACCGCGACCACGAGGACAGGGAGGACGAGATGTCTAATGTTTCCTCTGCCAGTGCTGATGGGGAGGCTATGCTTGAATTCAAGAAGCAAGAGCTGTGGTTTAGGCAGCAGGAGCTTGAATTCAGCATAGCCAAACTGAAAATCGAAAAGGCAGAAAAACAAAAAGACAGGGATCACCAGTTGGAACTGGCCAAGCTTCAGGTTGCAAATGGGTCCACGGGTCCTGGACATGGGTCTGGGGCCTCCTCTCATCCACGGTTTCCAAAAGATCTGCTCAGTGTGTATGAGGAACGGAATGACATTATGGACTGGCTGAATACGTTTGAGTATGCATGCGAAGTTCAGAAAGTTGACAATGCTGACAAGATTGCGTGGTTGCTCAGTAGACTGCCCCATTCTGGCTGTAGTGCCATTATGGAGATGTCGAAGGCTGAGCGAGCTGATTTCGCAATGTTGAAGCAGACTCTCATTTTAAAGTTTGGGAAGACTCCGGCCCAATATTTAAAGCGTTTTCGAGAGTATAAGAAAAAGGAAGGTGGTACTTGGGTATCTTATGTCACTGAATCTTTGAAAAACTTAACTGGCTGGGTCGAAGGCTATAAGGTTTCTACCTTCGCCGGCATGATAAATCTTGTCATGCTGGAACACATTTTTGCTTCTTCTTCCCCGGAGCTTAAGCAGCACTTGGCCGATTCGAAGGAGATAGATCCTAAGAAGCTGGCCATGGCCGCCGACTTATGGGTGTCACATCGAGTGTCCCATAAGGACAAAACTCATCCTGGTAAGCAGGAGGAAGGGAAAAAGTCCAAAGATATGGAGGGTGGAGAATCTGCTAAATCTTCTTCCCAAAAGGGCCACAAAAAGAAAAACAAGGGTAAGACACAAGAGAACTCACAGGGTAGTGGAGGTCCTCCTCCGAAACAGAACTCCGGTTACAATAAGCCTCCCTACGTAAACAGACCCATTGGATCTTGTTTTGCTTGTGGAGCAACTGACCATGTGAAGGGGGATCCCCGTTGTAAGGTTAGACCTTTGGGGGTCCACTCCGCTAATCTGGCCTTCTCCTCCTACGAGGAAGAAGAGATTACAGGAGCATCCTTCTCCTCAGACTCATTTCCCAGCGGAATAGAGGCTGAGGTAGTTTTAGTGTCCCTGGGTTCCTGGGAGCCTAAAGTCGCAGAGGCGTATGCTAGGATTCCGGATAATACCAAGCACTACTTTAAAGACAGTGTGCTGATCAATGGAGTGGATACTCCAGCTCTTAGGGATAGTGGGTGCAGTCGCACTGTAGTGGATTCTACCTTGGTAGACTCAGAGGAAGTTGCCAGAGCTACTCTGATGCCCACTAAGTTGGCTGACGGCCCCCTCCGTATGTTTCCCGTGATCCCTGTAAATCTTACTTTAAATGGTACAGCAGTTAGGATTCCAGTGAGCATTCAGAGAAACGTCCCGGGAAAGGTCTTACTAGGTAATGATCTCAGAGCTCTAGGGCTCGTAGGAGACACTGCCGAACGACCCTACACACGGTCTCAAGCACGGGCAGCATTGGCCAAGCCCAATACGCCGCCCCAGCCGAAGGGGAAACCCAAGGCGAAAGGAGTCAACAAGTCACGACGAGGGAAAGAAAATATTCCCCAGAGCTCGCCTACCACTGCGGTGGAGGAAGTTGGTCGATCGCCCAAGCCTGACGAGGAAGTGGCGATGCCTGAAGTATTCGACCCCAACGATCATCCTGAACTAAAAGACTTGTTAGTTGAAGGAGGTCCTGATAGGGACGAATTCAGTAAAGGCCAACGTGAGTGCCCATCTCTGGAAGGCCTAAGGAGACAGGCCTGCTCCCAGCTTGAGGGTGAACCTCATGGGACTCATAGGATTTATTGGGAAGGTGGACTCCTGTATAGTGAGCCCACAGAGTCTACAGAAGGAGACCATAGGAGGTTGGTGGTTCCCCTTGCTGTTAGGCCCTTCCTCCTGCAGTTGGCGCATGAAGATCCCCTTGCTGGTCACCTTGGTATGAAGAGGACCAAGCAAAGGTTATCCATGCACTTCTACTGGCCCAAGATGGGGGTGCAAGTAGAAAGTCACTGCAGGAGTTGTGCCTCCTGCCAGTTGTCTGGTAAGGTTGGCGCGACAATCCAAGCTCCGTTGGTACCGCTCCCAGTTGTGGGGGTACCATTTGAAAGGGTAGGGATCGACATCGTTGGTCCCCTTGACCCGCAAACATCCTCGGGCAATAGGTTTATCCTGGTGCTGGTCGACCATGCAACCAGGTATCCTGAGGCCATCCCATTAAAAACTGTAACTGCCAAGTCAGTTGCAAAAGCTTTACTCAGCATATTTACTAGGGTTGGCTTCCCTAAAGAAGTTGTGTCAGATCGTGGCAGCAACTTTATGTCGAAGTATATGCAGGCTATGTGGAAAGAATGTGGGGTAACCTACAAGTTCTCTTCTGCATACCACCCCCAGACCAATGGTCTGGTGGAACGCTTCAACAGAACGTTAAAGAGCATGATTGGGGCTCTGGAGGAGCCCCAGAGAAGAAAATGGGATCTTCTTTTACCATGTTTACTGTTTGCCTACCGAGAGGTACCACAGGAGGGTGTTGGCTTCAGCCCCTTCGAACTTCTGTTCGGTCATCCCGTACGGGGACCCTTAGCCATCGTCAAAGAGGGATGGGAGATGCCCACTCCCCCTGTTACTACCAATGTAGTTGATTATGTGCTAGGGCTCAGAAAACGGATGGTACTTCTGATGGGCTTGGCTAGTGATAAATTGAAGGCAGGGCAAGCGCTGGTGAAACATTGGTACGACCAGAAAGCTTCCCTCATCAACTTTACACCTGGTCAGCAAGTCCTGATCATGAATCCTATAAGGCCTCGCGCTTTACAGGACAAATGGTCAGGCCCTTACACAGTGGTGGAGCCCCTGGGTGAGGTGAACTATTTAGTGGACCTTGGAAGGCCTGGACAGGCTCCAAAAGTGTTCCACGTGAATAGGCTGAAGGCTTTCGTCCCAAGGGTCGAAATCGCAGCACTGCTACTGGCTTCAGACGTTGAGGAAGAGGAGTCAGAACCTCTCCCCGACCTGTTCCAAGGCGGTCCTTCAGATAGCTCCTTTGAGGGTGTCCGAGTGGCCCCTCACCTGACTTCTGATCAGCAGGCTGAGGTGAAAAGTTTGCTTCGGCAGTTTTCCCCCCTGTTTTCACAGTCGCCTGGTTTGACACCTTGGTGCAAACATAACATTGACACAGGAGACCGTGTACCTACCAAAAGTAGGGGATACAGGATGTCGGATAAAGTACGGTCGTATATTAAGACCGAGGTCAACAAAATGTTAGACCTTGGGGTGATTGAACCCTCTAGTAGTCCTTGGTCCAGCCCTGTGGTTTTGGTTCCAAAGGCAGGCACTTCTGAATTGAGGTTCTGCGTGGATTACAGGGCTCTGAATGCTGTCACCAAGACAGATGCACACCCCTTGCCTCGAACAGATGAGCTGGTGGATACTTTGGGTGCCTCCAAGTACCTCAGCACGTTTGACCTTACTGCTGGCTATTGGCAAATAGCGTTAGCAGAACATGCTAAGGAGAAGACAGCATTTTCTACTCCAGACGGCCTTTACCAATTCCGGGTAATGCCGTTCGGGTTGAAGAATGCACCTGCCACTTTCCAGAGGCTTGTGAATCATGTGTTGAATGGGTTGGACAAATTCTGTCTTGCATATCTGGACGATATAGCAGTTTTCAGTGCCACCTGGGAAGACCATGTGAAACACCTCAGGATTGTGCTCCAGGCTCTTCAGAAAGCCCACTTGACCATAAAGGCTAGTAAATGCCAGATTGGACAAGGCTCAGTGGTTTACCTTGGACATGAAGTAGGTGGAGGGAGGATACAGCCTCTACCCAGTAAAGTACAAGCAGTACAAGACTGGCCTACCCCCACTACGCAAACCCAAGTGAGAGCCTTCTTAGGACTCACGGGGTATTATCGGAATTTTATGGCAGACTATGGCACCATAGCTGCTCCTCTGACTGCTCTCACAACTCCGAAGAAACCCAAGAAGGTAACTTGGACCGACGAGTGTGAGAAGGCCTTCAATGGCTTAAAAGACTCCTTGTGCCAGGCCCCTGTCCTCAGGGCCCCGGATTATCAAAGAACTTTTATCGTGCAGACGGACGCCTCTGACACTGGGATAGGAGCTGTACTAGCACAAGTAGATGAGAAGGGTAAGGAACACCCTATCGGTTTTATTAGTCGCCAGCTTAAGGACAGAGAGCTCAGATGGTCCACGGTAGAGAAAGAATGTTTCTCTGTTGTGTGGGCCCTAAGGAAGCTGAGGCCCTACCTCTATGGGACCCACTTCACTGTGCAAACTGACCATAAGCCGTTAAAGTGGCTAATGAACATGAAGGGGGAGAATCCAAAGTTGCTTAGGTGGTCCATAAGTCTACAAGGCTTCGACTTCACTATTGAGCATAGGCCAGGTGTCCAACATAGCAATGCTGATGGGTTGTCCAGAATGTTTAACCGACCTGAACATGAGACTCATCCAGGGGTGGATTAGTTCCCCCTGTCCATAGTCTGGGAGGGGCGAGTGTTAGGAAAGATTTCGTTATTGTAGGGAAATTTCCTTCCATGTGGCAACCCCTAAACTTTTTGCTATTGTTTTTAACCTTGTTCTTGACTTTGCCAGAGAAGTACAGCCTTCTGCCGCACTTCTCTGGGCTTTCGCTCCTTTCTTACGGGGAAACTGACATGCCCTTAAGACAGTCAGTACCGGGGAACGTTGTTTCCCGTAGTTTCTTCTATCGTGTCGCAGCTTTAGTGCAACACGACACAAGAGGGCACAGTAAGCTAAGTTACAGCTCTCTTGTGTCTCTAGCCTTCTACAGGCCCTAGATACTCTTTTACGATGGTATTTGATCGGTGCAAGTCATTCAGGGACTGGAATGGTGGCAGCGATCGTATTGAATATTTTGAGCTCCTTTTGCCGTTCTGAGCACTTTTTTGCACTGAACCCAAAATGCTGGCCTGGCTCCCAAAATGGCCAGACCACGAGGCTCCTTTGTCTTGTCCACTGACCGTCTTGCTCCCTTCACCTTCCCCAGGTCGAGGCGACCCGGGGCCTTCCTTATTTGGGCATGTACTTTCCCGCGAAACGTGGTTGCTTTCGCGGGCTTCTACATGCCGTTTGCGTGCCTCCAGGGTGTGGGCTGGGATGTCTGGTCCCAATACACATCCTGGGTGCCAGAGAGTCTAGGGTGGTATGAATGCCTGGGACCACCGTGGTCCGTGATTGGTCCACGTATGGTATGTGTTTTGATGAGCAGATCTCCCATTGGTTCCCCTCCGTTTTGGCGCGAAGGGAACCGTGGATAAGAGGGGGCTGGAAACACCACTACCATGTCGATCTCCTGAGTTCTCACGAACGAAGGAATACAGGAGCCAAGTATCCTGCAACCAAGAGGCTGGACCGAGGAATCGCTGGTGACCCGCTGAAGGAATCCTCCTTTGCACTGCTGTCGTCCTGAGAGCCACTGTCCTCCTTTGATCGAACCAGAAGGCCTGTACTGGTGCTTCGACCTTTGGAATAGCAGGAACAGCTATTCCCGGCATCTACATCATCTCCTGCCAAGTAAGCCTTCGGAAGCGTCTCTGGGCCATCCAGTTGACTGACCAGCTTACAAGGGAGTCTTGCGCTGTAACCGCCGCCATTTTGTGCCGTATCTCGAGTCCTTGTCACTCTCCCACGCTTCGTGCCCTTGGCGTTCCCAGGTCTGAAGGGAGGAGTGTACTTTTGACTCAGATACGCACGGCCGCTCCGTTGTCCTGCTGCGGCAACAAACTGTGCCGGTTTCGTCGATTGGGACGTCTTTTTGATCTACACGACTACAAAGCATTCCCTGCTCTTCTGAACCTGCCAGCTGCTGAAACTAACGTGGAGGAGCCTGGGACTGCTTGCTTCGGGGACCGGTGAGTAGTATATCTAGGACCTGGTCGCCCTCCTGCAGTAACCCATTGCTTTTCCCCGCTGTGTAAAACAGCACCCTTTTCGCCCGTACTCGCGCTCTGCTTCTGCCCGCTGTGGAGGCTGCGCTTGAGTTGCGGACCCTGTTCTTCTTCTGCTGTGCACTAACCCGAACTGCCTGACTTCCTCCGAAGAGCTTCTCCTTTTGCCCGTTGGCACCAGCGTGTGCAGGTACTTTGAGCACAAGGCTCCACTCTTCGCAGGGCTCGGACTTCCATCTAGTTAGGTGCCGTTAGGTGCCTATGAAGGCGAACTAAGTCTAAAGCATTATCGCACTGCCTGTTTTCCTTCCCTTTCAGGTGGACTACATATTTCGTGCTTTAAACGCTTGCGACTGTGTATTTGTATATATATTGTGTTGATTTGGTATGTGTTGGCTTAATACTGTGTTATTGTGATTTTCTCGCTACGGTCGTTGTTTTAAAGGCCTTAAAATAAATGTGTTTATATTTTTGATATAACACCTGTTTGGAGTAGTTTGTAAGCGCTCTTGCTTTGTGTGCTCATTGCGGGCTTTCAGTCACCCTCACCCCTCTTGAGACCTAGTCTTGACCGCCGCGATCGCTACCTTGATTGGTCTGGCTTGTCCAGAGGTTACCCTGTTCCAAGTAATTAGGTTGGCCTTCTGAACTTCTGCGCCGCCAGGACAGAGTTCAGAAATCCGTCTTAACAGTGATATCTCAATGCTTCTAATACCAAACCTGAGACCCTTCCTATAACGAGATGGGATATCCAACTCCTTCCCATTCCAATCCTGAGACCCTTCCGATAGCAGAGATGTGATATCTCAATGCTTGTACCAAACCTGTGACCCTTCCTATGGCATGAGATGTCATATACAACTCCTTCCGATTCAAATCCCGAGACCCTTCCTATAGC
Organism: Ambystoma mexicanum; assembly: GCF_040938575.1. Classification (NCBI taxonomy): domain Eukaryota; kingdom Metazoa; phylum Chordata; class Amphibia; order Caudata; family Ambystomatidae; genus Ambystoma; species Ambystoma mexicanum. The sequence continues at coordinate 792,976,739 of NC_090929.1, forward strand.
ATGAGATGTGATATCTCAATGCTTCTAATACCAAACCTGAGATCCTTCCTATAAAATGAGATGTGATATCAAACTCCTTCCCATTCCAAACCTTTGCTTCTATCAAACCTGAGACCCTTCCTTTAGCATGAGATGTGATATCCAACTCCTTACCATTCCAATCCTGAGACCCTTCCTATAACATGACGTGATATCCAACTCCTTCCCATTCCAATCCTGAGACTCTTCCTATAGCATGAGATGTGATATCTCAATGCTTCTAAAACCAAACATGAGAACCATCCTATAACATGAGATGTGAAATCCAAATCATTCCCTTTCCAAACCTGAGACCCTTCCTATAGCTTGAGATGTGATATCAAACTCCTTCCCATTCAATGTGATATCCAACCCCTTCCCATTCCAATCCTGAGACCCTTCCTATACCATGAGATGTGATATCTCAATGCTTCTAATACCAAACCTGAGACCCGTCCTAAAACATGAGATGTGAGATCCAAATCCTTCCCCTTCCAAACCTGCGACCTTTCCTTTAGCATGAGATGTGATATCCAACTCCTTCCCATTCCAAACCTGAGACCCTTCCTATAGCATGAGATGTTATATCTTAATGCTTCTAAAACCAAACATGAGAAACATCCTATAACATGAGATGTGAAATCCAAATCCTTCCCTTTCCAAACCTGAGACCCTTCCTATCGCTTGAGATGTGATATCAAACTCCTTCCCATTCCAATCCTGAAATAGTTTGAGATGTGATATCCAACTCCTTCCCATTCCAATCCTGAGACCCTTCCTATACCATGAGATGTGATATCTCAATGCTTCTAATACCAAACCTGAGACCCGTCCTAAAACATGAGATGTGAGATCCAAATCCTTCCCCTTCCAAACCTGAGACCCTTCCTATAGCTTGAGATGTGATATCAAACTCCTTCCCATTCCAATCCTGAGATAGCTTGAGATGTGATATCCAACTCCATCCCATTCCAATCCTGATACCTTTCTGATAGCATGAGATGTGATATCTCAATGCTTATACCAAACCTGATTACCCTTCCTATGGCATGAGATGTGATATCCAACTCCTTCCCATTACAATCCTGAGTTCCTTCCTATAGCATGAGATGTGATATCTCAATGCTTCTATCAAACCTGAAACCCTTCCTTTAGCATGAGATATGATATCCAACTCCTTGCCATTCCAATCCTGAGACCCTTCCTATAACATGAGACGTGATATCCAACTCCTTCCCATTCCAATCCTGAGACTCTTCCTATAGCATGAGATGTGATATCTCAATGCTTCTAATACCAAACCTGGGACCAGTCCTATAACATGAGATATGATATCCAAATCCTTCCCCTTCCAAACCTAAGACCCTTCCTTTAGCATGGAATCTGATATCCAAATCCTTCCCATTCCAATCCTGAAACCCATCCTATCGCATGAGATGTGATATCTCAATGTTTCTAATAAAAAACCTGAGACCCTTCCTATAACATGAGATGTGATATCCAAATCCTTCCCCTTCCAAACCTGAGACCCTCCCTTTAGCATGAGATGTGATATCCAACTCCTTCCCATTCCAATCCTGAGACCCTTCTGATAGCATGAGATGTGATATCTCAATGCCTCTAATACCAAACCTGAGATCCTACCTCTAACATGAAATGATATCCAACTCTTTCCCCTTCCAAACCTGAGAGCCTTCCTATAGCATGAGATGTGATATCCAAGTCCTTCCCATTCCAATCCTGAGACCCTTCCTATAACATGAGATGTGATATCCAACTCCTTCCCATTCCAATCCTGAGACCCTTCCTATAGCATGAGATGTGATATCTCAAAGCTTCTAATACCAAACCTAAGATCCTTCCTATAACATGAGATGTGATATCAAACTCCTTCCCATTCCAAACCTTTGCTTCTATCAAACCTGAGACCCTTCCTTTAGCATGAGATGTGATATCCAACTCCTTACCATTCCAATCCTGAGACCCTTCCTATAACATGACGTGATATCCAACTCCTTCCCATTCCAATCCTGAGACTCTTCCTATAGCATGAGATGTGATATCTCAATGCTTCTAAAACCAAACATGAGAACCATCCTATAACATGAGATGTGAAATCCAAATCATTCCCTTTCCAAACCTGAGACCCTTCCTATAGCTTGAGATGTGATATCAAACTCCTTCCCATTCAATGTGATATCCAACTCCTTCCCATTCCAATCCTGAGACCCTTCCTATACCATGAGATGTGATATCTCAATGCTTCTAATACCAAACCTGAGACCCGTCCTAAAACATGAGATGTGAGATCCAAATCCTTCCCCTTCCAAACCTGCGACCTTTCCTTTAGCATGAGATGTGATATCCAACTCCTTCCCATTCCAAACCTGAGACCCTTCCTATAGCATGAGATGTTATATCTTAATGCTTCTAAAACCAAACCTGAGAACCATCCTATGACATGTGAAATCCAAATCCTTCCCTTTCCAAACCTGAGACCCTTCCGATAGCATGAGATGTGATATCTCAATGCTTCTAAAACCAAACATGAGAACCATCCTATAACATGAGATGTGAAATCCAAATCCTTCCCTTTCCAAACCTGAGACCCTTCCTATCGCTTGAGATGTGATATCAAACTCCTTCCCATTCCAATCCTGAGATAGCTTGAGATGTGATATCCAACTCCTTCCCATTCCAATCCTGAGACCCTTCCTATACCATGAGATGTGATATCAAACTCCTTCCCATTCCAATCCTGAGATAGCTGGAGATGTGATATCCAACTCCATCCCATTCCAATCCTGATACCCTTCTGATAGCATGAGATGTGATATCTCAATGCTTATACCAAACCTGATGACCCTTCCTATGGCATGAGATGTGATATCCAACTCCTTCCCATTCCAATCCTGAGTTCCTTCCTATAGCATGAGATGTGATATCTCAATGCTTCTATCAAACCTGAAACCCTTCCTTTAGCATGAGATGTGATATCCAACTCCTTCCCATTCCAATCCTGAGACCCTTCCTATAACATGAGACGTGATATCCAACTCCTTCCCATTCCAATCCTGAGACTCTTCCTATAGCATGAGATGTGATATCTCAATGCTTCTAATACCAAATCTGGGACCCGTCCTATAACATGAGATATGATATCCAAATCCTTCCCCTTCCAAACCTGAGACCCTTCCTTTAGCATGAGATGTGATATCCAAATCCTTCCCATTCCAATCCTGAAACCCTTCCTATAGCATGAGATGTGATATCTCAATGTTTCTAATAAAAAACCTGAGACCCTTCCTATAACATGAGATGTGATATCCAAATCCTTCCCCTTCCAAACCTGAGACCCTCCCTTAAGCATGAGATGTGATATCCAACTCCTTCCCATTCCAATCCTGAGACCCTTCTGATAGCATGAGATTTGATATCTCAATGCCTCTAATACCAAACCTGAGATCCTACCTCTAACATGAAATGTGATATCCAACTCTTTCCCCTTCCAAACCTGAGACCCTTCCTATAACATGAGATGTGATATCCAACTTCTTCCCATTCCAATCCTGAGACTCTTCCTATAGCATGAGATGTGATATCTCAATGCTTCTAATACCAAACCTGGGACCCGTCCTATAACATGAGATGTGATATCCAAATCCTTCCCCTTCCAAACCTTAGACCCTTCCTATAGCATGAGATGTGATATCTCAATGCTTCTAATACCAATCGCTTCCTCAACTACATACACATGTAAACTCATCCGTGCCGCCAGACCCTTCCTGTCCAGTGCCAGCTGCCTCACCTTGGCCAATGCCCTTGTCATGTCCAGACTCGACTATTGCAACGTCTTATACTCAGGTGCCAACAAGTCGGTCACTGATAAACTCCAGAGATTGCAAAATAACGCTCTTAGAGCAGCTCTGAACATCCCACGCAGAGAACATATCTCCAAACACCGGATAGGAGCCCATTGGCTAAAGATAAAGGACAGAATCCTACTTAAAACTATTTCCCTCACTTCTAAATGCCTCAACAATCAAGCACCCCCCTACCTAGCGGAAAGAATCAACTGGAGACCCTCTAACCGACTGACGAGATCTGCCAACACCTTCCTACTGGAAGTCCCCAGATTCAAATTTACCACAGCGGGCGGTGCAAGTTTCCCAGTTAAAGCTGCACAATCATGGAACACACTCCCACCCGACCTTAGATGCCCTTTACCCTACACAAGATTCAGATCCTACGCTCTCAAATGGCTGCACAACAACGACATGCAACTGTTAGGAAAGATTTCGTTATTGTAGGGAAATTTCCTTCCATGTGGCAACCCCTAAACTTTTTGCTATTGTTTTTAACCTTGTTCTTGACTTTGCCAGGGAAGTACAGCCTTCTGCCGCACTTCCCTGGGCTTTCGCTCCTTTCTTACGGGGAAACTGACATGCCCTTAAGACAGTCAGTACCGGGGAACGTTGTTTCCCGTAGTTTCTTCTATCGTGTCGCAGCTTTAGTGCAACACGACACAAGAGGGCACAGTAAGCTAAGTTACAGCTCTCTTGGGTCTCTAGCCTTCTACAGGCCCTAGATACTCTTTTAGGATGGTATTTGATCGGTGCAGGTCATTCAGGGACTGGAATGGTGGCAGCGATCGTATTGAATATTTTAAGCTCCTTTTGCCGTTCTGAGCACGTTTTTGCACTGAACCCAAAATGGTGGCCTGGCTCCCAAAATGGCCAGACCACGAGGCTCCTTTGTCTTGTCCACTGACCGTCTTGCTCCCTTCACCTTCCCCAGGTCGAAAGCGACCCGGGGCCTTCCTTATTTGGGCATGTACTTTCCCGCGAAACGTGGTTGCTTTCGCGGGCTTCTACATGTCGTTTGTGTGCCTCCAGGGTGTGGGCTGGGATGTCTGGTCCCAATACACATCCTGGGTGCCAGAGAGTCTAGGGTGGTGTGAATGCCTGGGACCACCGTGGTCCGTGATTGGTCCACGTATGGTATGTGTTTTGATGAGCGGATCTCCCATTGGTTCCTCTCCGTTTTGGCGCGAAGGGAACCGTGGATAAGAGGGGGCTGGAAACACCACTACCATGTCGATCTCCTGAGTTCTCACGAACGAAGGAATACAGGAGCCAAGTATCCTGCAACCAAGAGGCTGGACCGAGGAATCGCTGGTGACCCGCTGAAGGAATCCTCCTTTGCACTGCTGTCGTCCTGAGAGCCCCCGTCCTCCTTTGATCGAACCAGAAGGCCTGTAAAGGCCTTCGACCTTTGGAATAGCAGGAACAGCTATTCCCGGCATCTTCAACCATCTCCTGCAAGTAAGCCTTCGGAAGCGTCTCTGGGCCATCCAGTTGACTGACCAGCTTACAAAGGAGTCTTGCTCTGTAACCGCCGCCAGGTTGTGCAGTATCTCGAGTCCTTGTCACTCTCCCACGCTTCGTGCCCTTGGCATTCCCAAGTCTGAAGGGAGGAGTGGACTTTTGACTCAGATACGCACAGCCGCTTCGTTGTCCTGCTGCGGCAACAAAACTGTGCTGGTTTCGTCGATTGGGACGTCTTTTTGATCTACACGACTACGAGGCGTTCCCTGCTCTTCTGAACCTGCCAGCTGCTGAAACTAACGTGGAGAAGCCTGGGTCTGCTTGCTTCGGGGACCGGTGAGTAGTATAGCTAGGATCTGGTCGCCCTCCTGCAGTAGCCCATTGCTTTTCCCCGCTGTGTAAAACAGCACCCTTTTCGTCCGTACTCACGCTTTGCTTCTGCTAGCTATAGAGGCTGCGCTTGAGTTGCGGAACCTGTTCTTCTTCTGCTGTGCACTAACACGAACTGCCAGACTTCCTCCGAAGAGCTTCTCCTTTTGCCCGTTGGCACCAGCGCGTGCAGGTACATTGAGCACTAGGCTCCACTCTTCGCAGGGCTTGGACTTCCATCTAGTTAGGTGCCTCTGAAGGCGAACTAAGTCTAAAGCATTATCGCACTGCCTGTTTTCCTTCCCTTTCAGGTGAACTACATATTTCGTGCTTTAAACGCTTGCGACTGTGTATTTGTATATATATTGTGTTGATTTGGTATGTGTTGGCTTAATACTGTGTTATTGTGATTTTCTCGCTACGGTCGTTGTTTTAAAGGCCTTAAAATAAATGTGTTTATATTTTTGATATAACACCTGTTTGGAGTAGTTTGTAAGCGCTCTTGCTTTGTGTGCTCATTGCGGGCTTTCAGTCACCCTCACCCCTCTTGAGACCTAGTCTTGACCGCCGCGATCGCTACCTTGATTGGTCTGGCTTGTCCAGAGGTTACCCTGTTCCAAGTAATTAGGTTGGCCTTCTGAACTTCTGCTCCGTCAGGACAGAGTTCAGAAATCCGTCTTAACAAATTGGTGTACAGCGGTGGGATACGACTGAAGGTATCCAGTGTTGCGCACGGGCTAGGGCATTTCGGGTTATTCCAAACAGTACACGTAGTGAATTGTTGTAATATAACTTTAAAAAGGCCATAGTCCTATCACACAGTATGGAAACAAGTACGTTGTCAACTTTAAATGCTTCCAAATCAGAAACGCTGAAAAAGATGTGTGCGGAGAGAGGGGTTTCCTCTCAAGGCACAAAATTGGAAATGATCCAAAGAATCGTGGCGTGGCAAGAAGCACAGCTTGACGCTATTACTTCTGAGGACAGTGCGGAAGGTGGTGGGGCTGCTCTCACTGGCAGAACCGACGGTTCTGCCGCCGCACTGATCCATCGCGACCACGAGGACAGGGAGGACGAGATGTCTAATGTTTCCTCTGCCAGTGCTGATGGGGAGGCTATGCTTGAATTCAAGAAGCAAGAGCTGCGGTTTAGGCAGCAGGAGCTTGAATTCAGCATAGCCAAACTAAAAATCGAGCAGGCAGAAAAACAAAAAGAAAGGGATCACCAGTTGGAACTGGCCAAGCTTCAGGTTGCAAATGGGTCCACGGGTCCTGGACATGGGTCTGGGGCCTCCTCTCATCCACGGTTTCCAAAAGATCTGCTCAGTGTGTATGAGGAACGGAATGATATTATGGACTGGCTAAATGCGTTTGAGTATGCATGCGAAGTTCAGAAAGTTGACAATGCTGATAAGATTGCGTGGTTACTCAGTAGACTGCCCCATTCTGGCTGTACTGCCATTATGGAGAGGTCGAAGGCTGAGCGAGCCGACTTCGCCATCTTAAAGCAAACTCTCATTTTAAAGTTTGGGAAGACTCCGGCCCAATATTTAAAGCGTTTTCGAGAGTATAAGAAAAAGGAAGGTGGTACTTGGGTATCTTATGTCGCTGAATCTTTGAAAAACTTAACTGGCTGGGTCGAAGGCTATAAGGTTTCTACCTTCGCCGGCATGATAAATCTTGTCATGCTGGAACACATTTTTGCTTCTTCTTCCCCGGAGCTTAAGCAGCACTTGGCCGATTCGAAGGAGATAGATCCTAAGAAGCTGGCCATGGCAGCCGACTTATGGGTGTCACATCGAGTGTCCCATAAGGACAAAACTCATCCTGGTAAGCAGGAGGAAGGGAAAAAGTGCAAAGATATGGAGGGTGGAGAATCTGCTAAATCTTCTTCCCAAAAGGGCCACAAAAAGAAAAACAAGGGTAAGACACAAGAGAACTCACAGGGTAGCGGAGGTCCGCCTCCGAAACAGAACTCTGGTTACAATAAGCCTCCATACGTAAACAGACCCATTGGATCTTGTTTTGCTTGTGGAGCAACTAACCACGTGAAGGGGGATCCCCGTTGTAAGGTTAGACCTTTGGGGGTCCACTCCGCTAATCTGGCCTTCTCCTCCTACGAGGAAGAAGAGATTACAGGAGCATCCTTCTCCTCAGACTCATTTCCCAGCGGAATAGAGGCTGAGGTAGTTTTAGTGTCCCTGGGTTCCTGGGAGCCTAAAGTCGCAGAGGCGTATGCTAGGATTCCGGATAATACCAAGCACTACTTTAAAGACAGTGTGCTGATCAATGGAGTAGATACTCCAGCTCTTAGGGATAGTGGGTGCAGTCGCACTGTAGTGGATTCTACCTTGGTAGACTCAGAGGAAGTTGCCAGAGCTACTCTGATGCCCACTAAGTTGGCTGACGGCCCCCTCCGTATGTTTCCCGTGATCCCTGTAAATCTTACTTTAAATGGTACAGCAGTCAGGATTCCAGTGAGCATTCAGAGAAACGTCCCGGGAAAGGTCTTACTAGGTAATGATCTCAGAGCTCTAGGGCTCGTAGGAGACACTGCCGAACGACCCTACACGCAGTCTCAAGCACGGGCAGCATTGGCCAAGCCCAATACGCCGCCCCAGCCGAAGGGGAAACCCAAGGCGAAAGGAGTCAACAAGTCACGACGAGGGAAAGAGAATATTCCCCCGAGCTCGCCTACCACTGCGGTGGAGGAAGTTGGTCGATCGCCCGAGCCTGACGAGGAAGTGGCGATGCCTGAAGTATTCGACCCCAACGATCATCCTGAACTAAAAGACTTGTTAGTTGAAGGAGGTCCTGATAGGGACGAATTCAGTAAAGGCCAACGTGAGTGCCCATCTCTGGAAGGCCTAAGGAGACAGGCCTGCTCCCAGCTTGAGGGTGAACCTCATGGGACGCATAGGATTTATTGGGAAGGTGGACTCCTGTATAGTGAGCCCACAGAGTCTACAGAAGGAGACCATAGGAGGTTGGTGGTTCCCCTTGCTGTTAGGCCCTTCCTCCTGCAGTTGGCGCATGAAGTTCCCCTTGCTGGTCACCTTGGTATGAAGAGGACCAAGCAAAGGTTATCCATGCACTTCTACTGGCCCAAGATGGGGGTGCAAGTAGAAAGTCACTGCAGGAGTTGTGCCTCCTGCCAGTTGTCTGGTAAGGTTGGCGCGACAATCCAAGCTCCGTTGGTACCGCTCCCAGTTGTGGGGGTACCATTTGAAAGGGTAGGGATCGACATCGTCGGTCCCCTTGACCCGCAAACATCCTCAGGCAATAGGTTTATCCTGGTGCTGGTCGACCATGCAACCAGGTATCCTGAGGCCATCCCATTAAAAACTGTAACTGCCAAGTCAGTTGCAAAAGCTTTACTCGGCATATTTACTAGGGTTGGCTTCCCTAAAGAAGTTGTGTCAGATCGTGGCAGCAACTTTATGTCGAAGTATATGCAGGCTATGTGGAAAGAATGTGGGGTCACCTACAAGTTCTCTTCTGCATACCACCCCCAGACCAATGGTCTGGTGGAACGTTTCAACAGAACGTTAAAAAGCATGATTGGGGCTCTGGAGGAGCCTCAGAGAAGAAAATGGGATCTTCTTATTTCATGCTTACTGTTTACCTACCGAGAGGTACCACAGGAGGGTGTTGGCTTCAGCCCCTTCGAACTTCTGTTCGGTCATCCCATACGGGGACCCTTAGCCATCGTCAAGGAGAGATGGGAGATGCCCACTCCCCCTGTTACTACCAACGTAGTTGATTATGTGCTAGGGCTCAGAAAACGGATGGTACTTCTGATGGGTTTGACTAGTGATAAATTGAAGGCAGGGAAAGCGCTGGTGAAACATTGGTACGACCAGAAAGCTTCCCTCATCAACTTTACACTTGGTCAGCAAGTCCTGATCATGAATCCCATAAGGCCTCGAGCTTTACAGGACAAATGGTCAGGCCCTTACCCAGTGGTGGAGCCCCTGGGTGAGGTTTTCTATTCCGTGGACCTTGGAAGGCCTGGACAGGCCCCAAAAGTGCTTCCCGCGAATAGGCTGAAGGCTTTCGTCCCAAGCGGCGAAATCGCAGCACTGCTATTGGCTTCAGACGTTGAGGGAGAGGAGTCTGAACCTCTCCCCGACCTGTGCCAATGCAGTCCTTCAGATAGCTCTTCTGAGGGTGTCCGAGTGGCCCCTCACCAAAATTGACAAGGCTCTGTGGTTTACCTTGACCATGAAGTAGGTGGAGGGAGGAGACAGCCTCTACCCGGTCAGGTACAATCAGTACAAGACTGGCCTACCCCCACTACGCAAACCCAAGTGAGAGCCTTCTTAGGACTCACGGGGTATTACCGCAATTTTGTGGCAGACTATGGCACCATAGCTGCTCCTCTGACTGCCCTCACAACTCCGAAGAAACCCAAGAAGGTAACTTGGACTGACGAGTGTGAGAAGGCCTTCAATGGCTTGAAAGACTCCTTGTGCCAGGCCCCTGTCCTCAGGGCCCCTGATTATCAAAGACCTTTTATCGTGCAGACGGACGCCTCTGACACTGGGATAGGAGCTGTACTATCACAAGTAGATGAGAAGGGTAAGGAACACCCTATCGGTTTTATTAGTCGCCAGCTTAAGGACAGAGAGCTCAGATGGTCCACGGTAGAGAAAGAATGTTTCTCTGTTGTGTGGGCCCTAAGGAAGCTGAGGCCCTACCTCTATGGGACCCACTTCACTGTGCAGACTGACCATAAGCCGTTAAAGTGGCTAATGAACATGAAGGGGGAGAATCCAAAGTTGCTTAGGTGGTCCATAAGTCTACAAGGCTTCGACTTCACTATTGCGCATAGGCCAGGTGTCCAACATAGCAATGCTGATGGGTTGTCCAGAATGTTTAACCGACCTGAACATGAGACTCATCCAGGGGTGGATTAGTTCCCCCTGTCCATAGTCTGGGAGGGGCGAGTGTTAGGAAAGATTTCGTTATTGTAGGGAAATTTCCTTCCATGTGGCAACCCCTAAACTTTTTGCTATTGTTTTTAACCTTGTTCTTGACTTTGCCAGGGAAGTACAGCCTTCTGCCGCACTTCCCTGGGCTTTCGCTCCTTTCTTACGGGGAAACTGACATGCCCTTAAGACAGTCAGTACCGGGGAACGTTGTTTCCCGTAGTTTCTTCTATCGTGTCGCAGCTTTAGTGCAACACGACACAAGAGGGCACAGTAAGCTAAGTTACAGCTCTCTTGGGTCTCTAGCCTTCTACAGGCCCTAGATACTCTTTTAGGATGGTATTTGATCGGTGCAGGTCATTCAGGGACTGGAATGGTGGCAGCGATCGTATTGAATATTTTGAGCTCCTTTTGCCGTTCTGAGCACGTTTTTGCACTGAACCCAAAATGGTGGCCTGGCTCCCAAAATGGCCAGACCACGAGGCTCCTTTGTCTTGTCCACTGACCGTCTTGCTCCCTTCACCTTCCCCAGGTCGAAAGCGACCCGGGGCCTTCCTTATTTGGGCATGTACTTTCCCGCGAAACGTGGTTGCTTTTGCGGGCTTCTACATGTCGTTTGTGTGCCTCCAGGGTGTGGGCTGGGATGTCTGGTCCCAATACACATCCTGGGTGCCAGAGAGTCTAGGGTGGTGTGAATGCCTGGGACCACCGTGGTCCGTGATTGGTCCACGTATGGTATGTGTTTTGATGAGCGGATCTCCCATTGGTTCCTCTCCGTTTTGGCGCGAAGGGAACCGTGGATAAGAGGGGGCTGGAAACACCACTACCATGTCGATCTCCTGAGTTCTCACGAACGAAGGAATACAGGAGCCAAGTATCCTGCAACCAAGAGGCTGGACCGAGGAATCGCTGGTGACCCGCTGAAGGAATCCTCCTTTGCACTGCTGTCGTCCTGAGAGCCCCCATCCTCCTTTGATCGAACCAGAAGGCCTGTATTGGTGCTTCGACCTTTGGAATAGCAGGAACAGCTATTCCCGGCATCTTCAACCATCTCCTGCAAGTAAGCCTTCGGAAGCGTCTCTGGGCCATCCAGTTGACTGACCAGCTTACAAAGGAGTCTTGCTCTGTAACCGCCGCCAGGTTGTGCAGTATCTCGAGTCCTTGTCACTCTCCCACGCTTCGTGCCCTTGGCATTCCCAAGTCTGAAGGGAGGAGTGGACTTTTGACTCAGATACGCACAGCCGCTTCGTTGTCCTGCTGCGGCAACAAAACTGTGCTGGTTTCGTCGATTGGGACGTCTTTTTGATCTACACGACTACGAGGCGTTCCCTGCTCTTCTGAACCTGCCAGCTGCTGAAACTAACGTGGAGAAGCCTGGGTCTGCTTGCTTCGGGGACCGGTGAGTAGTATAGCTAGGATCTGGTCGCCCTCCTGCAGTAGCCCATTGCTTTTCCCCGCTGTGTAAAACAGCACCCTTTTCGTCCGTACTCGCGCTTTGCTTCTGCTAGCTATAGAGGCTGCGCTTGAGTTGCAGAACCTGTTCTTCTTCTGCTGTGCACTAACACGAACTGCCAGACTTCCTCCGAAGAGCTTCTCCTTTTGCCCGTTGGCACCAGCGCATGCAGGTACATTGAGCACTAGGCTCCACTCTTCGCAGGGCTTGGACTTCCATCTAGTTAGGTGCCTCTGAAGGCGAACTAAGTCTAAAGCATTATCGCACTGCCTGTTTTCCTTCCCTTTCAGGTGGACTACATATTTCGTGCTTTAAACGCTTGCGACTGTGTATTTGTATATATATTGTGTTGATTTGGTATGTGTTGGCTTAATACTGTGTTATTGTGATTTTCTCGCTACGGTCGTTGTTTTAAAGGCCTTAAAATAAATGTGTTTATATTTTTGATATAACACCTGTTTGGAGTAGTTTGTAAGCGCTCTTGCTTTGTGTGCTCATTGCGGGCTTTCAGTCACCCTCACCCCTCTTGAGACCTAGTCTTGACCGCCGCGATCGCTACCTTGATTGGTCTGGCTTGTCCAGAGGTTACCCTGTTCCAAGTAATTAGGTTGGCCTTCTGAACTTCTGCTCCGCCAGGACAGAGTTCAGAAATCCGTCTTAACAGCAACGACCCTCACCCTAGTGGAAACGGCACAACCTGTTATAATGTTGCTCTTTTGCGCTTAAACTTGATATTTTATATGCATTGCATCACCTACTGTAAGCAACCATTGTTTTTCTGTAATAGCCTGTGTCAAGCATTGTAACTAAGCTTCGAGTCATCTTGTACTGCTGCGCCCAGATGCCCACGGGCTTGGAGCGCATTACCAAATAAATAAACAAACAAACAAACAAACAAACCTGAGACCCTTCCTATAACGAGATGAGATATCCAACTCCTTCCCATTCCAATCCTGAGACCCTTCCGATAGCAGAGATGTGATATCTCAAAGCCTATACCAAACCTGTGACCCTTCCTATGGCATGAGATGTCATATACAACTCCTTCCGGTTCCAATCCTGAGACCCTTCCTATAGCATGAGATGGGATATCTCAATGCTTATACCAAACCTGAGACCCTTCCTATAGCATGAGATGTGATATCCAACTCCTTCCCATTCCAATCCTGAGACCCTTCCTATAGCATGAGATGTGATATCTCAATGCTTCTAATACCAAACCTGAGTTCCTTCCTATAACATGAGATGTGATATCCAACTCCTTCCCATTCCAATCCTGAGACCCTTCCTATAACATGAGACGTGATATCAAACTCCTTCCCATTCAATGTGATATCCAACTCCTTCCCATTCCAATCCTGAGACCCTTCCTATACCATGAGATGTGATATCTCAATACTTCTAATACCAAACCTGAGACCCGTCCTAAAACATGAGATGTGAGATCCAAATCCTTCCCCTTTCAAACCTGAGACCTTTCCTTTAGCATGAGATGTGATATCAAACTCCTTCCCATTCCAAACCTGAGACCCTTCCTATAGCATGAGATGTTATATCTTAATGCTTCTAAAACCAAACCTGAGAACCATCCTATAACATGTGAAATCCAAAGTCCTTCCCTTTCCAAACCTGAGACCCTTCCGATAGCATGAGATGTGATATCTCAATGCTTCTAAAACCAAACATGAGAACCATCCTATAACATGAGATGTGAAATCCAAATCCTTCCCTTTCCAAACCTGAGACCCTTCCTATAGCTTGAGATATGATATCAAACTCCTTCCCATTCCAATCCTGAGATAGCTTGAGATGTGAGATCCAACTCCATCCCATTCCAATCCTGAGACCCTTCCGATAGCATGAGATGTGATATCTCAATGCTTCTTATATCAAAACTGAGACCCTCCCTATAGTATGAGATGTTATATCTAAGTCCTTCCCATTTCTATCCTGAGACCCTTCCGATAGCAGAGATGTGATATCTCAATGCTTATACCAAACCTAATGACCCTTCCTTTGGCATGAGATGTGATATCCAACTCCTTCCCATTCCAATCCTGAGTTCCTTCCTATAGCATGAGATGTGATATCTCGATTCTTCTATCAAACCTGAGACCCTTCCTTTAGCATGAGATGTGATATCCAACTCTTTCCCATTCCAATCCTGAGACCCTTCCTATAACATGAGACGTGATATCCAACTCCTTCCCATTCCAATCCTGAGACTCTTCCTATAGCATGAGATGTGATATCTCAATGCTTCTAATACCAAACCTGGGACCCGTCCTATAACATGAGATATGATATCCAAATCCTTCTCCTTCCAAACCTGAGACCCTTCCTATAGCAAGAGATGTGATATCCAAATCCTTCCCATTCCAATCCTGAGACCCTTCCTATAACGAGATGTGATATCCAACTCCTTCCCATTCCAACCTGAGACCCTTCCGATAGCAAGAGATGTGATATCCAAATCCTTCCCATTCCAATCCTGAGATCCTTCCTATAACATGAGATGTGATATCCAATTCCTTCCCATTCCAAATCTGAGACCCTTCCTATTGGATGAGATGTGATATCCAGCTCCTTCTCATTCCAATCCTGATACCCTTCTGATAGCATGAGATGTTATATCTTAATGCTTCTAAAGCCAAACCTGAGAACCATCCTATGACATGTGAAATCCAAATCCTTCCCTTTCCAAACCTGAGACCCTTCCGATAGCATGAGATGTGATATCTCAATGCTTCTAAAACCAAACATGAGAACCATCCTATAACATGAGATGTGAAATCCAAATCCTTCCCTTTCCAAACCTGAGACCCTTCCTATCGCTTGAGATGTGATATCAAACTCCTTCCCATTCCAATCCTGAGATAGCTTGAGATGTGATATCCAACTCCTTCCCATTCCAATCCTGAGACCCTTCCTATACCATGAGATGTGATATCAAACTCCTTCCCATTCCAATCCTGAGATAGCTGGAGATGTGATATTAAACTCCATCCCATTCCAATCCTGATACCCTTCTGATAGCATGAGATGTGATATCTCAATGCTTATACCAAACCTGATGACCCTTCCTATGGCATGAGATGTGATATCCAACTCCTTCCCATTCCAATCCTGAGTTCCTTCCTATAGCATGAGATGTGATATCTCAATGCTTCTATCAAACCTGAAATCCTTCCTTTAGCATGAGATGTGATATCCAACTCCTTCCCATTCAAATCCTGAGACCCTTCCTATAACATGAGACGTGATATCCAACTCCTTCCCATTCCAATCCTGAGACTCTTCCTATAGCATGAGAAGTGATATCGCAATGCTTCTAATACCAAACCTGGGACCCGTCCTATAACATGAGATATGGTATCCAAATCCTTCCCCTTCCAAACCTGAGACCCTTCCTTTAGCATGAGATGTGATATCCAAATCCTTCCCATTCCAATCCTGAAACCCTTCCTATAGCATGAGATGTGATATCTCAATGTTTCTAATAAAAAACCTGAGACCGTTCCTATAACATGAGATGTGATATCCAAATCCTTCCGCTTCCAAACCTGAGACCCTCCCTTTAGCATGAGATGTGATATCCAACTCCTTCCCATTCCAATCCTGAGACCCTTCTGATAGCATGAGATGTGATATCTCAATGCCTCTAATACCAAACCTGAGATCCTACCTCTAACATGAAATGTGATATCCAACTCTTTCCCCTTCCAAACCTGAGAGCCTTCCTATAGCATGAGATGTGATATCCAAGTCCTTCCCATTCCAATCCTGAGACCCTTCCTATAACATGAGATGTGATATCCAACTCCTTCCCATTCCAATCCTGAGACCCTTCCTATAGCATGAGATGTGATATCTCAATGCTTCTAATACCAAACCTGAGATCCTTCCTATAACACGAGATGTGATATCAAACTCCTTCCCATTCCAAACCTTTGCTTCTATCAAACCTGAGACCCTTCCTTTAGCATGAGATGTGATATCCAACTCCTTACCATTCCAATCCTGAGACCCTTCCTATAACATGACGTGATATCCAACTCCTTCCCATTCCAATCCTGAGACTCTTCCTATAGCATGAGATGTGATATCTCAATGCTTCTAAAACCAAACATGAGAACCATCCTATAACATGAGATGTGAAATCCAAATCATTCCCTTTCCAAACCTGAGACCCTTCCTATAGCTTGAGATGTGATATCAAACTCCTTCCCATTCAATGTGATATCCAACTCCTTCCCATTCCAATCCTGAGACCCTTCCTATACCATGAGATGTGATATCTCAATGCTTCTAATACCAAACCTGAGACCCGTCCTAAAACATGAGATGTGAGATCCAAATCCTTCCCCTTCCAAACCTGCGACCTTTCCTTTAGCATGAGATGTGATATCCAACTCCTTCCCATTCCAAACCTGAGACCCTTCCTATAGCATGAGATGTGATATCTCAATGTTTCTAATAAAAAACCTGAGACCCTTCCTATAACATGAGATGTGATATCCAAATCCTTCCCCTTCCAAACCTGAGACCCTCCCTTTAGCATGAGATGTGATATCCAACTCCTTCCCATTCCAATCCTGAGACCCTTCTGATAGCATGAGATGTGATATCTCAATGCCTCTAATACCAAACCTGAGATCCTACCTCTAACATGAAATGTGATATCCAACTCTTTCCCCTTCCAAACCTGAGACCCTTCCTATAACATGAGATGTGATATCCAACTTCTTCCCATTCCAATCCTGAGACTCTTCCTATAGCATGAGATGTGATATCTCAATGCTTCTAATACCAAACCTGGGACCCGTCCTATAACATGAGATGTGATATCCAAATCCTTCCCCTTCCAAACCTTAGATCCTTCCTATAGCATGAGATGTGATATCTCAATGCTTCTAATACCAATCGCTTCCTCAACTACATACACGTGTAAACTCATCCGTGCCGCCAGACCCTTCC
Organism: Ambystoma mexicanum; assembly: GCF_040938575.1. Lineage (NCBI taxonomy): Eukaryota > Metazoa > Chordata > Amphibia > Caudata > Ambystomatidae > Ambystoma > Ambystoma mexicanum. Next base: position 792,993,813 of record NC_090929.1, read on the forward strand.
TGTCCAGTGCCAGCTGCCTCACCTTGGCCAATGCCCTTGTCATGTCCAGACTCGACTATTGCAACGTCTTATACTCAGGTGCCAACAAATCGGTCACTGATAAACTCCAGAGATTGCAAAATAACGCTCTTAGAGCAGCTCTGAACATCCCACGCAGAGAACATATCTCCAAACACCCGATAGGAGCCCATTGGCTAAAGATAAAGGACAGAATCCTACTTAAAACTATTTCCCTCACTTCTAAATGCCTCAACAATCAAGCACCCCCCTACCTAGCGGAAAGAATCAACTGGAGACCCTCTAACCGACTGACGAGATCTGCCAACACCTTCCTACTGGAAGTCCCCAGATTCAAACTTACCACAGCGGGCGGTGCAAGTTTCCCAGTTAAAGCTGCACAATCATGGAACACACTCTCACCCGACCTTAGATGCCCTTTACCCTACACAAGATTCAGATCCTACGCTCTCAAATGGCTGCACAACAACGACATGCAACGACCCTCACCCTAGTGGAAACGGCACAACCTGTTATAATGTTGCTCTTTTGCGCTTAAACTTGATATTTTATATGCATTGCATCACCTACTGTAAGCAACCATTGTTTTTCTGTAATAGCCTGTGTCAGGCATTGTAACTAAGCTTCGAGTCATCTTGTACTGCTGCGCCCAGATGCCCACGGGCTTGGAGCGCATTACCAAATAAATAAACAAACAAACAAACAAACAAACCTGAGACCCTTCCTATAACGAGATGAGATATCCAACTCCTTCCCATTCCAATCCTGAGACCCTTCCGATGGCAGAGATGTGATATCTCAATGCCTATACCAAACCTGTGACCCTTCCTATGGCATGAGATGTCATATACAACTCCTTCCGGTTCCAATCCTGAGACCCTTCCTATAGCATGAGATGGGATATCTCAATGCTTATACCAAACCTGAGACCCTTCCTATAGCATGAGATGTGATATCCAACTCCTTCCCATTCCAATCCTGAGACCCTTCCTATAACATGAGATGTGATATCTCAATGCTTCTAATACCAAACCTGAGTTCCTTCCTATAACATGAGATGTGATATCAAACTCCTTCCCAATTCAAACCTTTGCTTCTATCAAACCTGAGACCCTTTCTTTAGCATGAGATGTGATATCCAACTCCTTCCCATTCCAATCCTGAGACTCTTCCTATAGCATGAGATGTGATATCTCAATGCTTCTAAAACCAAACATGAGAACCATCCTATAACATGAGATGTGAAATCCAAATCATTCCCTTTCCAAACCTGAGACCCTTCCTATAGCTTGAGATGTGATATCAAACTCCTTCCCATTCAATGTGATATCCAACTCCTTCCCATTCCAATCCTGAGACCCTTCCTATACCATGAGATGTGATATCTCAATACTTCTAATACCAAACCTGAGACCCGTCCTAAAACATGAGATGTGAGATCCAAATCCTTCCCCTTTCAAACCTGAGACCTTTCCTTTAGCATGAGATGTGATATCAAACTCCTTCCCATTCCAAACCTGAGACCCTTCCTATAGCATGAGATGTTATATCTTAATGCTTCTAAAACCAAACCTGAGAACCATCCTATAACATGTGAAATCCAAAGTCCTTCCCTTTCCAAACCTGAGACCCTTCCGATAGCATGAGATGTGATATCTCAATGCTTCTAAAACCAAACATGAGAACCATCCTATAACATGAGATGTGAAATCCAAATCCTTCCCTTTCCAAACCTGAGACCCTTCCTATAGCTTGATATATGATATCAAACTCCTTCCCATTCCAATCCTGAGATAGCTTGAGATGTGATATCCAACTCCTTCCCATTCCAATCCTGAGACCCCTCCTATACCATGAGATGTGATATCTCAATGCTTCTAATACCAAACCTGAGACCCGTCCTAAAACATGAGATGTGAGATCCAAATCCTTCCCCTTCCAAACCTGAGACCCTTCCTATAGCTTGAGATGTGATATCAAACTCCTTCCCATTCCAATCCTGAGATAGCTTGAGATGTGAGATCCAACTCCATCCCATTCCAATCCTGAGACCCTTCCGATAGCATGAGATGTGATATCTCAATGCTTCTGATATCAAAACTGAGACCCTCCCTATAGTATGAGATGTTATATCTAAGTCCTTCCCATTCCTATCCTGAGACCCTTCCGATAGCAGAGATGTGATATCTCAATGCTTATACCAAACCTAATGACCCTTCCTTTGGCATGAGATGTGATATCCAACTCCTTCCCATTCCAATCCTGAGTTCCTTCCTATAGCATGAGATGTGATATCTCAATGCTTCTATCAAACCTGAGACCCTTCCTTTAGCATGAGATGTGATATCCAACTCTTTCCCATTCCAATCCTGAGACCCTTCCTATAACATGAGACGTGATATCCAACTCCTTCCCATTCCAATCCTGAGACTCTTCCTATAGCATGAGATGTGATATCTCAATGCTTCTAATACCAAACCTGGGACCCGTCCTATAACATGAGACATGATATCCAAATCCTTCCCCTTCCAAACCTGAGACCCTTCCTATAGCAAGAGATGTGATATCCAAATCCTTCCCATTTCAATCCTGAGACCCTTCCTATAACAAGATGTGATATCCAACTCCTTCCCATTCCAACCTGAGACCCATCCTATAGCATGAGAAGGGATATCCAACTCCTTCCCATTCCAATCCTGAGACCCTTCCTATACCATGAGATGTGATATCTCAATGCTTCTAATAAAAAACCTGAGACCCTTCCCATAGCAAGAGATGTGATATCCAAATCCTTCCCATTCCAATCCTGAGATCCTTCCTATAACATGAGATGTGATATCCAATTCCTTCCCATTCCAAATCTGAGACCCTTCCTATTGGATGAGATGTGATATCCAACTCCTTCCCATTCCAATCCTGATACCCTTCTGATAGCATGAGATGTTATATCTTAATGCTCCTAAAGCCAAACCTGAGAACCATCCTATGACATGTGAAATCCAAATCCTTCCCTTTCCAAACCTGAGACCCTTCCGATAGCATGAGATGTGATATCTCAATGCTTCTAAAACCAAACATGAGAACCATCCTATAACATGAGATGTGAAATCCAAATCCTTCCCTTTCCAAACCTGAGACCCTTCCTATCGCTTGAGATGTGATATCAAACTCCTTCCCATTCCAATCCTGAGATAGCTTGAGATGTGATATCCAACTCCTTCCCATTCCAATCCTGAGACCCTTCCTATACCATGAGATGTGATATCAAACTCCTTCCCATTCCAATCCTGAGATAGCTGGAGATGTGATATTAAACTCCATCCCATTCCAATCCTGATACCCTTCTGATAGCATGAGATGTGATATCTCAATGCTTACACCAAACCTGATGACCCTTCCTATGGCATGAGATGTGATATCCAACTCCTTCCCATTCCAATCCTGAGTTCCTTCCTATAGCATGAGATGTGATATCTCAATGCTTCTATCAAACCTGAAACCCTTCCTTTAGCATGAGATGTGATATCCAACTCCTTCCCATTCCAATCCTGAGACCCTTCCTATAACATGAGACGTGATATCCAACTCCTTCCCATTCCAATCCTGAGACTCTTCCTATAGCATGAGATGTGATATCTCAATGCTTCTAATACCAAACCTGGGACCCGTCCTATAACATGAGATATGGTATCCAAATCCTTCCCCTTCCAAACCTGAGACCCTTCCTTTAGCATGAGATGTGATATCCAAATCCTTCCCATTCCAATCCTGAAACCCTTCCTATAGCATGAGATGTGATATCTAAATGTTTCTAATAAAAAACCTGAGACCCTTCCTATAACATGAGATGTGATATCCAAATCCTTCCCCTTCCAAACCTGAGACCCTCCCTTTAGCATGAGATGTGATATCCAACTCCTTCCCATTCCAATCCTGAGACCCTTCTGATAGCATGAGATGTGATATCTCAATGCCTCTAATACCAAACCTGAGATCCTACCTCTAACATGAAATGTGATATCCAAATCTTTCCCCTTCCAAACCTGAGACCCTTCCTATAACATGAGATGTGATATCCAACTTCTTCCCATTCCAATCCTGAGACTCTTCCTATAGCATGAGATGTGATATCTCAATGCTTCTAATACCAAACCTGGGACCCGTCCTATAACATGAGATGTGATATCCAAATCCTTCCCCTTCCAAACCTTAGACCCTTCCTATAGCATGAGATGTGATATCTCAATGCTTCTAATACCAAACCTGAGACCCTTCCTATAACGAGATGAGATATCCAACTCCTTCCCATTCCAATCCTGAGACCCTTCCGATAGCAGAGATGTGATATCTGAATGCCTATACCAAACCTGTGACCCTTCCTATGGCATGAGATGTCATATACAACTCCTTCAGGTTCCAATCCTGAGACCCTTCCTATAGCATGAGATGGGATATCTCAATGCTTATACCAAACCTGAGACCCTTCCTATAGCATGAGATGTGATATCCAACTCCTTCCCATTCCAATCCTGAGACCCTTCCTATAGCATGAGATGTGATATCTCAATGCTTCTAATACCAAACCTGAGTTCCTTCCTATAACATGAGATGTGATATCAAACTCCTTCCCATTCCAAAACTTTGCTTCTATCAAACCTGAGACCCTTCCTTTAGCATGAGATGTGATATCCAACTCCTTCCCATTCCAATCCTGAGACCCTTCCTATAACATGAGACGTGATATCCAACTCCTTCCCATTCCAATCCTGAGACTCTTCCTATAGCATGAGATGTGATATCTCAATGCTTCTAAAACCAAACATGAGAACCATCCTATAACATGAGATGTGAAATCCAAATCATTCCCTTTCCAAACCTGAGACCCTTCCTATAGCTTGAGATGTGATATCAAACTCCTTCCCATTCAATGTGATATCCAACTCCTTCCCATTCCAATCCTGAGACCCTTCCTATACCATGAGATGTGATATCTCAATACTTCTAATACCAAACCTGAGACCCGTCCTAAAACATGAGATGTGAGATCCAAATCCTTCCCATTCCAAACCTGAGACCCTTCCTATAGCATGAGATGTTATATCTTAATGCTTCTAAAACCAAACCTGAGACCCATCCTATAACATGTGAAATCCAAAGTCCTTCCCTTTCCAAACCTGAGACCCTTCCGATAGCATGAGATGTGATATCTCAATGCTTCTAAAACCAAACATGAGAACCATCCTATAACATGAGATGTGAAATCCAAATCCTTCCCTTTCCAAACCTGAGACCCTTCCTATAGCTTGAGATATGATATCAAACTCCTTCCCATTCCAATCCTGAGATAGCTTGAGATGTGATATCCAACTCCTTCCCATTCCAATCCTGAGACCCCTCCTATACCATGAGATTTGATATCTCAATGCTTCTAATACCAAACCTGAGACCCGTCCTAAAACATGAGATGTGAGATCCAAATCCTTCCCCTTCCAAACCTGAGACCCTTCCTATAGCTTGAGATGTGATATCAAACTCCTTCCCATTCCAATCCTGAGATAGCTCGAGATGTGAGATCCAACTCCATCCCATTCCAATCCTGAGACCCTTCCGATAGCATGAGATGTGATATCTCAATGCTTCTGATATCAAAACTGAGACCCTCCCTATAGTATGAGATGTTATATCTAAGTCCTTCCCATTCCTATCCTGAGACCCTTCCGATAGCAGAGATGTAATATCTCAATGCTTATACCAAACCTAATGACCCTTCCTTTGGCATGAGATGTGATATCCAACTCCTTCCCATTCCAATCCTGAGTTCCTTCCTATAGCATGAGATGTGATATCTCAATGCTTCTATCAAACCTGAGACCCTTCCTTTAGCATGAGATGTGATATCCAACTCTTTCCCATTCCAATCCTGAGACCCTTCCTATAACATGAGACGTGATATCCAACTCCTTCCCATTCCAATCCTGAGACTCTTCCTATAGCATGAGATGTGATATCTCAATGCTTCTAATACCAAACCTGGGACCCGTCCTATAACATGAGATATGATATCCAAATCCTTCCCCTTCCAAACCTGAGACCCTTCCTTTAGCATGAGATGTGATATCCAAATCCTTCCCATTCCAATCCTGAAACCCTTCCTATAGCATGAGATGTGATATCTCAATGTTTCTAATAAAAAAACTGAGACCCTTCCTATAGCAAGAGATGTGATATCCAAATCCTTCCCATTCCAATCCTGAGACCCTTCCTATAACGAGATGTGATATCCAACTCCTTCCCATTCCAACCTGAGACCCTTCCTATAGCATGAGAAGGGATATCCAACTCCTTCCCATTCCAATCCTGAGACCCTTCCTATACCATGAGATGTGATATCTCAATGCTTCTAATAAAAAACCTGAGACCCTTCCGATAGCAAGAGATGTGATATCCAAATCCTTCCCATTCCAATCCTGAGATCCTTCCTATAACATGTGATGTGATATCCAATTCCTTCCCATTCCAAATCTGAGACCCTTCCTATTGGATGAGATGTGATATCCAACTCCTTCCCATTCCAATCCTGATACCCTTCTGATAGCATGAGATGTGATATCTCAATGCCTCTAATACCAAACCTGAGATCCTACCTCTAACATGAAATGTGATATCCAACTCTTTCCCTTTCCAAACCTGAGACCCTTCCTACAGCATGAGATGTGATATCCAAGTCCTTCCCATTCCAATCCTGAGACCCTTCCTATAACATGAGATGTGATATCCAACTCCTTCCCATTCCAACCTTAGACCCTTTCTATAGCATGAGATGGGATATCCAACTCCTTCCAAATCCAATCCTGATACCCTTCCGATAGCATGAGATGTGATATCCCAATGCTTCTACAAAACCTGAGACCCATACCATGGCATGAGATGTGATATCAAACTCCTGTCCTATACCATGAGACTTGATATCTCAATGCTTCTAATACCAAACCTGAGACCCATCCTAAAACATGAGATGTGATATCCAAATCCTTCCCCTTCCAAACCTTAGACCCTTCCTTCATCATGAGATGTGATATCCAAGTCCTTCCCATTCCATTCCTGAGACCCTTCCTATAGCATGAGATGTGATATCTCAATGCTTCTAATACCAAACCTGAGACCCTTCCTATAACATGAGATATGATATCCAAGTCCTTCCCATTCCAATCCTGAGACCCTTCCTATAGCATGAGATGTGATATCTCAATGATTCTAATACCAAACCTGAGACCCTTCCTATAACATGAATTGTGATATCCAAGTCCTTCCCATTCCAATCCTGAGACCCTTCCGATAGCAGAGATGTGATATATCAATGTTCAATGCTTCTACCAAAACTGAGACCCTTCCTTTAGCATGAGATGTGATATCCAACTCCTTCCCATTCCAATCCTGAGACCAGTCCTATAGCATGAGATGTGATATCTCAATGCTTCTAATACCAAACCTGAGATCCTTCCTATAACATGAGATGTGATATCGAACTCCTTCCCATTCCAATCCTGAGACCCTTCCTATAGCATGAGATGTGATATCTCAATGCTTCTAATACCAAACCTGAGATCCTTCCTATAACATGAGATGTGATATCCAAATCCTTCCCCTTCCGAACCTGAGACCCTCCCTTTAGCATGAGATGTGATATCCAACTCCTTCCCATTCCAATCCTGATGCCCTTCTGATAGCATGAGATGTGATATCTCAATGCCTCTAATACCAAACCTGAGATCCTACCTCTAACATGAAATGTGATATCCAACTCCTTCCCTTTCCAAACCTGAGAGCCTTCCTACAGCATGAGATGTGATATCCAAGTCCTTCCCATTCCAATCCTGAGACCCTTCCTATAACAGGAGATGTCATATCCAACTCCTTCCCATTCCAACCTGAGACCCTTCCTATTGCATGAGATGGGATATCCAACTCCTTCCAAATCCAATCCTGATACCCTTCCGATAGCATGAGATGTGATATCCCAATGCTTCTACAAAATCTGAGACCCATACCATGGCATGAGATGTGATATCAAACTCCCGTCCTATACCATGAGACTTGATATCTCAATGCTTCTAATACCAAACCTGAGACCGGTCCAATAACATGAGATGTGATATCCAAATCCTTCCCCTTCCAAACCTTAGACCCTTCCTTTATCATGAGATGTGATATCCAAGTCCTTCCCATTCCATTCCTGAGACCCTTCCTATAGCATGAGATGTGATATCTCAATGCTTCTAATACCAAACCTGAGACCCTTCCTATAACATGAGATGTGATATCCAAGTCCTTCCCATTTCAATCCTGAGACCCTTCCTATAGCATGAGATCTGATATCTCAATGCTTCTAATACCAAACCTGAGACCCTTCCTATAACATGAATTCTGATATCCAAGTCCTTCCCATTCCAATCCTGAGACCCTTCCAATAGCAGAGATGTGATATCTCAATGCTTCTAATATCAAACCTGAGACCTGTCCTATAACATGAGATGGGATATCCAACTCCTTCCCGTTCCAAACCTGATACTCTTCCTATAGCATGAGATGTGATATCCAATTCCTTCCCATCCCAATCCTGAGACACCTCCGATAGCAGAGATGTGATATCTCAATGCTTATACCAAACCTGAGACTCTTCCTATAACATGAGATGTGATATCTAACTCCTTCCCGTTCCAAACCTGAGACCCGTCCTATAGCATGAGATGTGATATCCAACTCCTTCCCATTCCAATCCTGAGACCCTTCCTATAACATGAGATGTGATGTCTCAATGCTTCTAATACCAAACCTGAGATCTTTTCTATAACATGAGATGTGATATCCAACTCCTTCCCATTCCAATCCTGAGACCCTTCCTATAGCATGAGATGTGCTATCTCAATGCTTATACCAAACCTGAGACCCTTCCTAAAGCTTGAGATGTGATATCCAACTCCTTCCCATTCCAATCCTGAGACCCTTCCTATAGCATGAGATGTGATATCTCAATGCTTCTAATACCAAACCTGAGATCCTTCCTATAACATGAGATGTGATATCCAAATCCTTCCCCTTCCGAACCTGAGACCCTCCCTTTAGCATGAGATGTGATATCCAACTCCTTCCCATTCCAATCCTGATGCCCTTCTGATAGCATGAGATGTGATATCTCAATGCCTCTAATACCAAACCTGAGATCCTACCTCTAACATGAAATGTGATATCCAACTCCTTCCCTTTCCAAACCTGAGAGCCTTCCTACAGCATGAGATGTGATATCCAAGTCCTTCCCATTCCAATCCTGAGACCCTTCCTATAACAGGAGATGTCATATCCAACTCCTTCCCATTCCAACCTGAGACCCTTCCTATTGCATGAGATGGGATATCCAACTCCTTCCAAATCCAATCCTGATACCCTTCCGATAGCATGAGATGTGATATCCCAATGCTTCTACAAAATCTGAGACCCATACCATGGCATGAGATGTGATATCAAACTCCCGTCCTATACCATGAGGCTTGATATCTCAATGCTTCTAATACCAAACCTGAGACCGGTCCAATAACATGAGATGTGATATCCAAATCCTTCCCCTTCCAAACCTTAGACCCTTCCTTTATCATGAGATGTGATATCCAAGTCCTTCCCATTCCATTCCTGAGACCCTTCCTATAGCATGAGATGTGATATCTCAATGCTTCTAATACCAAACCTGAGACCCTTCCTATAACATGAGATGTGATATCCAAGTCCTTCCCATTTCAATCCTGAGACCCTTCCTATAGCATGAGATCTGATATCTCAATGCTTCTAATACCAAACCTGAGACCCTTCCTATAACATGAATTCTGATATCCAAGTCCTTCCCATTCCAATCCTGAGACCCTTCCAATAGCAGAGATGTGATATCTCAATGCTTCTAATATCAAACCTGAGACCTGTCCTATAACATGAGATGGGATATCCAACTCCTTCCCGTTCCAAACCTGATACTCTTCCTATAGGATGAGATGTGATATCCAATTCCTTCCCATCCCAATCCTGAGACACCTCCGATAGCAGAGATGTGATATCTCAATGCTTATACCAAACCTGAGACTCTTCCTATAACATGAGATGTGATATCTAACTCCTTCCCGTTCCAAACCTGAGACCCGTCCTATAGCATGAGATGTGATATCCAACTCCTTCCCATTCCAATCCTGAGACCCTTCCTATAACATGAGATGTGATGTCTCAATGCTTCTAATACCAAACCTGAGATCTTTTCTATAACATGAGATGTGATATCCAACTCCTTCCCATTCCAATCCTGAGACCCTTCCTATAGCATGAGATGTGCTATCTCAATGCTTATACCAAACCTGAGACCCTTCCTAAAGCTTGAGATGTGATATCCAACTCCTTCCCATTCCAATCCTGAGACCCTTCCTATAGCATGAGATGTGATATCTCAAGGCCTCTAATACCAAACCTGAGATCCTTCCTCTAACATGAAATGTGATATCCAACTCCTTCCCCTTCCAAACCTGAGAGCATTCCTATAGCTTGAGATATGATATCCAAGTCCTTCCCATTCCAATCCTGAGACCCTTCCTATAACATGAAATGTGATATCCAACTCCTTCCCATTCCAACCTGAGACCCTTCCTATAGCATGAGATGGGATATCCAACTCCTTCCAAATCCAATACTGATACCCTTCCAATAGCATGAGATGTGATATCCCAATGCTTCTACCAAACCTGAGACCCATACTATGGCATAAAATGTGATATCAAACTCCTTCCCATTCCAATCCAGAGACCGTTCCTATAGCTTGAGATGTGATATCCAACTCCTTCCCATTCCAATTCTGAGACCCTTCCTATACCATGAGACTTGATATCTCAATGCTTCTAATACCAAACCTGAGACCCTTCCTATAACATGAGATGTGATATCCAAATCCTTCCCCTTCCAAACCTTAGACCCTTCCTTTATCATGAGATGTGATATCCAACTCCTTCCCATTCCAATCCTGAGACCCTTCCGATATCATGAGATTTGTTATCTCAATGCTTCTAATATCAAACTTGAGACCCTCCCTATAGCATGAGATGTGACATCCAAGTCCTCCCCATTCCAATCCTGAGACCCTTCCTATAGCATGAGATGTGATATCTCAATGCTTCTAATACCAAACCTGAGACCCTTCCTATAACATGAGATGGGATATCCGACTCCTTCCCATTCCAATCCTGAGACCCTTCCGATAGCAGAGATGTGATATCTCAATGCGTATAGCAAACCTGAGACCCTTCCTATGGCCTGAGATGTCATATACAACTCCTTCCCAATCCAATCCTGAGACCCTTCCTATAGCATGAGATGTGATTTCTCAATATTTATACCAAATCTGAGACCCTTCCTATAGCATGAGATGTGATATCCAACTCCTTCCCATTCCAATCCTGAGACCCTTCCTATAGCATGAGATGTGATATCTCAATGCTTCTAATACCAAACCTGAGATCCTTCCTATAACATGAGATGTGATATCCAACTCCTTCCCATTCCAATCCTGAGACCCTTATGATAGCATGAGATGTGATATCTCAATGCCTCTAATACCAAACCTGAGATACTTCCGATAGCATGAGATGTGATATCTCAATGCTTCTAATACCAAACCTGAGATCCTTCCTATAACGAGATGTGATTTCCAAATCCTTCCCTTTCCAAACCTGAGACCCTCCCTTTAGCATGAGATGTGATATACAACTCCTTCCCATTCCAATCCTGAGACCCTTCTGATAGCATGAGATGTGATATCTCAATGCCTCTAATACCAAACCTGAGATCCTACCTCTAACATGAAATGTGATATCCATCTCCTTCCCTTTCCAAACCTGAGACCCTGCCTATAGCATGAGATGTGATATCCAAGTCCTTCCCATTCCAATCCTGAGACCCTTCCTATAGCATGTGATGTGATATCTCAATGCTTATACCAAACCTGAAACCCTTCCTATGGCATGAGATGTCATATACAACTCCTTCCCATTACAATCCTAAGACCCTTCCTATAGCATGAGATGTGATATCTCAATGCTTATACCAAACCTGAGACCCTTCCTATAGCATGAGATGTGATATCCAACTTCTTCCCATTCCAATCCTAAGACCCTTCCTATAACATGAGATGTGATGTCTCAATGCTTCTAATACCAAACCTGAGATCTTTCCTATAACATGAGATGTGATATCCAACTCCTTCCCATTCCAATCCTGAGACCCTTCCTATAGCATGAGATGTGATATCTCAATGCTTATACCAAACCTGAGACCCTTCCTATAGCTTGAGATGAGATATCCAACTCCTTCCCATTCCAATCCTGAGACCCTTCCTATAGCATGAGATGTGATATCTCAAGGCCTCTAATACCAAACCTGAGATCCTTCCTCTAACATGAAATGTGATATCCAACTCCTTCCCCTTCCAAACCTGAGAGCCTTCCTATAGCATGAGATATGATATCCAAGTCCTTCCCATTCCAATCCTGAGACCCTTCCTATAACATGAAATGTGATATCCAACTCCTTCCCATTCCAACCTGAGACCCTTCCTATAGCATGAGATGGGATATCCAACTCCTTCCAAATCCAATACTGATACCCTTCCAATAGCATGAGATGTGATATCCCAATGCTTCTACCAAACCTGAGACCCATACTATGGCATAAGATGTGATATCAAACTCCTTCCCATTCCAATCCTGAGACCCTTCCTATAGCTTGAGATGTGATATCCAACTCCTTCCCATTCCAATTCTGAGACCCTACCTATACCATGAGACTTGATATCTCAATGCTTCTAATACCAAACCTGAGACCCGTCCTATAACATGAGATGTGATATCCAAATCCTTCCCCTTCCAAACCTTAGACCCTTCCTTTATCATGAGATGTGATATCCAACTCCTTCCCATTCCAATCCTGAGACCCTTCCGATATCATGAGATTTGTTATCTCAATGCTTCTAATATCAAACTTGAGACCCTCCCTATAGCATGAGATGTGACATCCAAGTCCTCCCCATTCCAATCCTGAGACCCTTCCTATAGCATGAGATGTGATATCTCAATGCTTCTAATACCAAACCTGAGACCCTTCCTATAACATGAGATGGGATATCCAACTCCTTCCCATTCCAATCCTGAGACCCTTCCGATAGCAGAGATGTGATATCTCAATGCGTATACCGAACCTGAGACCCTTCCTATGGCCTGAGATGTCATATACAAATCCTTCCCAATCCAATCCTGAGACCCTTCCTATAGCATGCGATGTGATATCTCAATGCTTATACCAAATCTGAGACCCTTCCTATAGCATGAGATGTGATATCCAACTCCTTCCCATTCCAATCCTAAGACCCTTCCTATAACATGAGATGTGATGTCTCAATGCTTCTAATACCAAACCTGAGATCTTTCCTATAACATGAGATGTGATATCCAACTCCTTCCCATTCCAATCCTGAGACCCTTCCTATAGCATGAGATGTGATATCTCAATGCTTATACCAAACCTGAGACCCTTCCTATAGCTTGAGATGAGATATCCAACTCCTTCCCATTCCAATCCTGAGACCCTTCCTATAGCATGAGATGTGATATCTCAAGGCCTCTAATACCAAACCTGAGATCCTTCCTCTAACATGAAATGTGATATCCAACTCCTTCCCCTTCCAAACCTGAGAGCCTTCCTATAGCATGAGATATGATATCCAAGTCCTTCCCATTCCAATCCTGAGACCCTTCCTATAACATGAAATGTGATATCCAACTCCTTCCCATTCCAACCTGAGACCCTTCCTATAGCATGAGATGGGATATCCAACTCCTTCCAAATCCAATACTGATACCCTTCCAATAGCATGAGATGTGATATCCCAATGCTTCTACCAAACCTGAGACCCATACTATGGCATAAGATGTGATATCAAACTCCTTCCCATTCCAATCCTGAGACCCTTCCTATAGCTTGAGATGTGATATCCAACTCCTTCCCATTCCAATTCTGAGACCCTACCTATACCATGAGACTTGATATCTCAATGCTTCTAATACCAAACCTGAGACCCGTCCTATAACATGAGATGTGATATCCAAATCCTTCCCCTTCCAAACCTTAGACCCTTCCTTTATCATGAGATGTGATATCCAACTCCTTCCCATTCCAATCCTGAGACCCTTCCGATATCATGAGATTTGTTATCTCAAAGCTTCTAATATCAAACTTGAGACCCTCCCTATAGCATGAGATGTGACATCCAAGTCCTCCCCATTCCAATCCTGAGACCCTTCCTATAGCATGAGATGTGATATCTCAATGCTTCTAATACCAAACCTGAGACCCTTCCTATAACATGAGATGGGATATCCAACTCCTTCCCATTCCAATCCTGAGACCCTTCCGATAGCAGAGATGTGATATCTCAATGCGTATACCGAACCTGAGACCCTTCCTATGGCCTGAGATGTCATATACAAATCCTTCCCAATCCAATCCTGAGACCCTTCCTATAGCATGAGATGTGATATCTCAATGCTTATACCAAATCTGAGACCCTTCCTATAGCATGAGATGTGATATCCAACTCCTTCCCATTCCAATCCTGAGACCCTTCCTATAGCATGAGATGTGATATCTCAATGCTTCTAATACCAAACCTGAGATCCTTCCTATAACATGAGATGGGATATCCAACTCCTTCCCATTCCAATCCTGAGACCCTTATGATAGCATGAGATGTGATATCTGAATGCCTCTAATACCAAACCTGAGATACTTCCGATAGCATGAGATGTGATATCTCAATGCTTCTAATACCAAACCTGAGATCCTTCCTATAACATGACATGTGATTTCCAAATCCTCCCCCTTCCAAACCTGAGACCCTCCCTTTAGCATGAGATGTGATATAGAACTCCTTCCCATTCCAATCCTGAGACCCTTCTGATAGCATGAGATGTGATATCTCAATGCCTCTAATACCAAACCTGAGATCCTACCTCTAACATGAAATGTGATATCCATCTCCTTCCCTTTCCAAACCTGAGACCCTGCCTATAGCATGAGATGTGATATCCAAGTCCTTCCCATTCCAATCCTGAGACCCTTCCTATAGCATGTGATGTGATATCTCAATGCTTATATCAAACCTGAGACCCTTCCTATGGCATGAGATGTCATATACAACTCCTTCCCATTCCAATCCTGAGACCCTTCCTATAGCTTGAGATGTGATATCAAACTCCTTCCCATTCCAATCCTGAGAAAGCTCGAGATGTGAGATCCAACTCCATCCCATTCCAATCCTGAGACCCTTCCGATAGCATGAGATGTGATATCTCAATGCTTCTGATATCAAAACTGAGACCCTCCCTATAGTATGAGATGTTATATCTAAGTCCTTCCCATTCCTATCCTGAGACCCTTCCGATAGCAGAGATGTAATATCTCAATGCTTATACCAAACCTAATGACCCTTCCTTTGGCATGAGATGTGATATCCAACTCCTTCCCATTCCAATCCTGAGTTCCTTCCTATAGCATGAGATGTGATATCTCAATGCTTCTATCAAACCTGAGACCCTTCCTTTAGCATGAGATGTGATATCCAACTCTTTCCCATTCCAATAACATGAGACGTGATATCCAACTCCTTCCCATTCCAATCCTGAGACTCTTCCTATAGCATGAGATGTGATATCTCAATGCTTCTAATACCAAACCTGGGACCCGTCCTATAACATGAGATATGATATCCAAATCCTTCCCCTTCCAAACCTGAGACCCTTCCTTTAGCATGAGATGTGATATCCAAATCCTTCCCATTCCAATCCTGAAACCCTTCCTATAGCATGAGATGTGATATCTCAATGTTTCTAATAAAAAAACTGAGACCCTTCCTATAGCAAGAGATGTGATATCCAAATCCTTCCCATTCCAATCCTGAGACCCTTCCTATAACGAGATGTGATATCCAACTCCTTCCCATTCCAACCTGAGACCCTTCCTATAGCATGAGAAGGGATATCCAACTCCTTCCCATTCCAATCCTGAGACCCTTCCTATACCATGAGATGTGATATCTCAATGCTTCTAATAAAAAACCTGAGACCCTTCCGATAGCAAGAGATGTGATATCCAAATCCTTCCCATTCCAATCCTGAGATCCTTCCTATAACATGTGATGTGATATCCAATTCCTTCCCATTCCAAATCTGAGACCCTTCCTATTGGATGAGATGTGATATCCAACTCCTTCCCATTCCAATCCTGATACCCTTCTGATAGCATGAGATGTGATATCTCAATGCCTCTAATACCAAACCTGAGATCCTACCTCTAACATGAAATGTGATATCCAACTCTTTCCCTTTCCAAACCTGAGACCCTTCCTACAGCATGAGATGTGATATCCAAGTCCTTCCCATTCCAATCCTGAGACCCTTCCTATAACATGAGATGTGATATCCAACTCCTTCCCATTCCAACCTTAGACCCTTTCTATAGCATGAGATGGGATATCCAACTCCTTCCAAATCCAATCCTGATACCCTTCCGATAGCATGAGATGTGATATCCCAATGCTTCTACAAAACCTGAGACCCATACCATTGCATGAGATGTGATATCAAACTCCTGTCCTATACCATGAGACTTGATATCTCAATGCTTCTAATACCAAACCTGAGACCCATCCTAAAACATGAGATGTGAGATCCAAATCCTTCCCCTTCCAAACCTTAGACCCTTCCTTCATCATGAGATGTGATATCCAAGTCCTTCCCATTCCATTCCTGAGACCCTTCCTATAGCATGAGATGTGATATCTCAATGCTTCTAATACCAAACCTGAGACCCTTCCTATAACATGAGATATGATATCCAAGTCCTTCCCATTCCAATCCTGAGACCCTTCCTATAGCATGAGATGTGATATCTCAATGCTTCTAATACCAAACCTGAGACCCTTCCTATAACATGAATTGTGATATCCAAGTCCTTCCCATTCCAATCCTGAGACCCTTCCGATAGCAGAGATGTGATATATCAATGTTCAATGCTTCTACCAAAACTGAGACCCTTCCTTTAGCATGAGATGTGATATCCAACTCCTTCCCATTCCAATCCTGAGACCAGTCCTATAGCATGAGATGTGATATCTCAATGCTTCTAATACCAAACCTGAGATCCTTCCTATAACATGAGATGTGATATCGAACTCCTTCCCATTCCAATCCTGAGACCCTTCCTATAGCATGAGATGTGATACATCAATGCTTCTAATACCAAACCTGAGATCCTTCCTATAACATGAGATGTGATATCCAAATCCTTCCCCTTCCGAACCTGAGACCCTCCCTTTAGCATGAGATGTGATATCCAACTCCTTCCCATTCCAATCCTGATACCCTTCTGATAGCATGAGATGTGATATCTCAATGCCTCTAATACCAAACCTGAGATCCTACCTCTAACATGAAATGTGATATCCAACTCCTTCCCTTTCCAAACCTGAGAGCCTTCCTACAGCATGAGATGTGATATCCAAGTCCTTCCCATTCCAATCCTGAGACCCTTCCTATAACAGGAGATGTCATATCCAACTCCTTCCCATTCCAACCTGAGACCCTTCCTATTGCATGAGATGGGATATCCAACTCCTTCCAAATCCAATCCTGATACCCTTCCGATAGCATGAGATGTGATATCCCAATGCTTCTACAAAATCTGAGACCCATACCATGGCATGAGATGTGATATCAAACTCCCGTCCTATACCATGAGACTTGATATCTCAATGCTTCTAATACCAAACCTGAGACCGGTCCAATAACATGAGATGTGATATCCAAATCCTTCCCCTTCCAAACCTTAGACCCTTCCTTTATCATGAGATGTGATATCCAAGTCCTTCCCATTCCATTCCTGAGACCCTTCCTATAGCATGAGATGTGATATCTCAATGCTTCTAATACCAAACCTGAGACCCTTCCTATAACATGAGATGTGATATCCAAGTCCTTCCCATTTCAATCCTGAGACCCTTCCTATAGCATGAGATCTGATATCTCAATGCTTCTAATACCAAACCTGAGACCTGTCCTATAACATGAGATGGGATATCCAACTCCTTCCCGTTCCAAACCTGATACTCTTCCTATAGCATGAGATGTGATATCCAACTCCTTCCCATTCCAATCCTGAGACCCTTCCTATAGCATGAGATGTGCTATCTCAATGCTTATACCAAACCTGAGACCCTTCCTAAAGCTTGAGATGTGATATCCAACTCCTTCCCATTCCAATCCTAAGACCCTTCCTATAACGAGATGTGATTTCCAAATCCTTCCCTTTCCAAACCTGAGACCCTCCCTTTAGCATGAGATGTGATATACAACTCCTTCCCATTCCAATCCTGAGACCCTTCTGATAGCATGAGATGTGATATCTCAATGCCTCTAATACCAAACCTGAGATCCTACCTCTAACATGAAATGTGATATCCATCTCCTTCCCTTTCCAAACCTGAGACCCTGCCTATAGCATGAGATGTGATATCCAAGTCCTTCCCATTCCAATCCTGAGACCCTTCCTATAGCATGTGATGTGATATCTCAATGCTTATACCAAACCTGAGACCCTTCCTATGGCATGAGATGTCATATACAACTCCTTCCCATTACAATCCTGAGACCCTTCCTATAGCATGAGATGTGATATCTCAATGCTTATACCAAACCTGAGACCCTTCCTATAGCATGAGATGTGATATCCAACTTCTTCCCATTCCAATCCTAAGACCCTTCCTATAACATGAGATGTGATGTCTCAATGCTTCTAATACCAAACCTGAGATCTTTCCTATAACATGAGATGTGATATCCAACTCCTTCCCATTCCAATCCTGAGACCCTTCCTATAGCATGAGATGTGATATCTCAATGCTTATACCAAACCTGAGACCCTTCCTATAGCTTGAGATGAGATATCCACCTCCTTCCCATTCCAATCCTGAGACCCTTCCTATAGCATGAGATGTGATATCTCAAGGCCTCTAATACCAAACCTGAGATCCTTCCTCTAACATGAAATGTGATATCCAACTCCTTCCCCTTCCAAACCTGAGAGCCTTCCTATAGCATGAGATATGATATCCAAGTCCTTCCCATTCCAATCCTGAGACCCTTCCTATAACATGAAATGTGATATCCAACTCCTTCCCATTCCAACCTGAGACCCTTCCTATAGCATGAGATGGGATATCCAACTCCTTCCAAATCCAATACTGATACCCTTCCAATAG
Organism: Ambystoma mexicanum; assembly: GCF_040938575.1. Lineage (NCBI taxonomy): Eukaryota > Metazoa > Chordata > Amphibia > Caudata > Ambystomatidae > Ambystoma > Ambystoma mexicanum. The sequence goes on from NC_090929.1 coordinate 793,013,221, forward strand.
CATGAGATGTGATATCCCAATGCTTCTACCAAACCTGAGACCCATACTATGGCATAAGATGTGATATCAAACTCCTTCCCATTCCAATCCTGAGACCCTTCCTATAGCTTGAGATGTGATATCCAACTCCTTCCCATTCCAATTCTGAGACCCTACCTATACCATGAGACTTGATATCTCAATGCTTCTAATACCAAACCTGAGACCCGTCCTATAACATGAGATGTGATATCCAAATCCTTCCCCTTCCAAACCTTAGACCCTTCCTTTATCATGAGATGTGATATCCAACTCCTTCCCATTCCAATCCCGAGACCCTTCCGATATCATGAGATTTGTTATCTCAATGCTTCTAATATCAAACTTGAGACCCTCCCTATAGCATGAGATGTGACATCCAAGTCCTCCCCATTCCAATCCTGAGACCCTTCCTATAGCATGAGATGTGATATCTCAATGCTTCTAATACCAAACCTGAGACCCTTCCTATAACATGAGATGGGATATCCAACTCCTTCCCATTCCAATCCTGAGACCCTTCCGATAGCAGAGATGTGATATCTCAATGCGTATACCGAACCTGAGTCCCTTCCTATGGCCTGAGATGTCATATACAAATCCTTCCCAATCCAATCCTGAGACCCTTCCTATAGCATGAGATGTGATATCTCAATGCTTATACCAAATCTGAGACCCTTCCTATAGCATGAGATGTGATATCCAACTCCTTCCCATTCCAATCCTAAGACCCTTCCTATAACATGAGATGTGATGTCTCAATGCTTCTAATACCAAACCTGAGATCTTTCCTATAACATGAGATGTGATATCCAACTCCTTCCCATTCCAATCCTGAGACCCTTCCTATAGCATGAGATGTGATATCTCAATGCTTATACCAAACCTGAGACCCTTCCTATAGCTTGAGGTGAGATATCCAACTCCTTCGCATTCCAATCCTGAGACCCTTCCTATAGCATGAGATGTGATATCTCAAGGCCTCTAATACCAAACCTGAGATCCTTCCTCTAACATGAAATGTGATATCCAACTCCTTCCCCTTCCAAACCTGAGAGCCTTCCTATAGCATGAGATATGATATCCAAGTCCTTCCCATTCCAATCCTGAGACCCTTCCTATAACATGAAATGTGATATCCAACTCCTTCCCATTCCAACCTGAGACCCTTCCTATAGCATGAGATGGGATTTCCAACTCCTTCCAAATCCAATACTGATACCCTTCCAATAGCATGAGATGTGATATCCCAATGCTTCTACCAAACCTGAGACCCATACTATGGCATAAAATGTGATATCAAACTCCTTCCCATTCCAATCCTGAGACCCTTCCTATAGCTTGAGATGTGATATCCAACTCCTTCCCATTCCAATTCTGAGACCCTACCTATACCATGAGACTTGATATCTCAATGCTTCTAATACCAAACCTGAGACCCGTCCTATAACATGAGATGTGATATCCAAATCCTTCCCCTTCCAAACCTTAGACCCTTCCTTTATCATGAGATGTGATATCCAACTCCTTCCCATTCCAATCCTGAGACCCTTCCGATATCATGAGATTTGTTATCTCAATGCTTCTAATATCAAACTTGAGACCCTCCCTATAGCATGAGATGTGACATCCAAGTCCTCCCCATTCCAATCCTGAGACCCTTCCTATAGCATGAGATGTGATATCTCAATGCTTCTAATACCAAACCTGAGACCCTTCCTATAACATGAGATGGGATATCCAACTCCTTCCCATTCCAATCCTGAGACCCTTCCGATAGCAGAGATGTGATATCTCAATGCGTATACCGAACCTGAGACCCTTCCTATGGCCTGAGATGTCATATACAAATCCTTCCCAATCCAATCCTGAGACCCTTCCTATAGCATGAGATGTGATATCTCAATGCTTATACCAAATCTGAGACCCTTCCTATAGCATGAGATGTGATATCCAACTCCTTCCCATTCCAACCCTGAGACCCTTCCTATAGCATGAGATGTGATATCTCAATGCTTCTAATACCAAACCTGAGATCCTTCCTATAACATGAGATGGGATATCCAACTCCTTCCCATTCCAATCCTGAGACCCTTATGATAGCATGAGATGTGATATCTGAATGCCTCTAATACCAAACCTGAGATACTTCCGATAGCATGAGATGTGATATCTCAATGCTTCTAATACCAAACCTGAGATCCTTCCTATAACATGACATGTGATTTCCAAATCCTTCCCCTTCCAAACCTGAGACCCTCCCTTTAGCATGAGATGTGATATACAACTCCTTCCCATTCCAATCCTGAGACCCTTCTGATAGCATGAGATGTGATATCTCAATGCCTCTAATACCAAACCTGAGATCCTACCTCTAACATGAAATGTGATATCCATCTCCTTCCCTTTCCAAACCTGAGACCCTGCCTATAGCATGAGATGTGATATCCAAGTCCTTCCCATTCCAATCCTGAGACCCTTCCTATAGCATGTGATGTGATATCTCAATGCTTATATCAAACCTGAGACCCTTCCTATGGCATGAGATGTCATATACAACTCCTTCCCATTCCAATCCTGAGACCCTTCCTATAGCATGAGATGTGATATCTCAATGCTTATACCAAACCTGAGACCCTTCCTATTGCATGAGATGTGATATCCAACTTCTTCCCATTCCAATCCTGAGACCCTTCCTATAGCATGAGATGTGATATCTCAATGCTTATACCAAACCTGAGACCCTTCCTATAGCATGAGATGTGATATCTCAAGGCCTCTAATACCAAACCTGAGATCCTTCCTCTAACATGAGATGTGATATCCAACTCCTTCCCGTTCCAAACCTGAGCCACTTCCAATAGCATATGTGATATCCAACTCCTTCCCATTCCAAACATGAGGCCCTTCCTATAGCAAGAATGTAATATCCAACTCCTACCCATTCCAATCCTGAGACCCTTCCTTTAGCATGAGATGTGATATCCAGCTCCTCCCATTCCAATCCTGAGACCCTTCCGATAGCAGAGATGTGATATCTCAATGCTTATACCAAACCTGGGACCCTTCCTATGGCATGAGATGTGATATCCAACTCCTTGCCATTCAAATCCTGAGACCCTCCCTATAACAAGAGATGTCATATCCAACTCCTTCCCATTCCAAACCTGAGACCCTTCCTTTAGCATGAGATGTGATATCCAAATCCTTCACATTCCAATCCGGAGACCCTTCCTATAGCATGAGATGTGATATCTCAATGCTTCTAATACCAAACCCGAGATCCTTCCTATAACATGAGATGTGATATCCAACTCCTTCCCATTCCAAACCTGAGACCCTTCCGATAGCATGAGATGTGACATCTCAATGCTTCAAAAACCAAACATGAGAACCATCCTATAACATGAGATGTGAAATCCAAATCCTTCCCTTCCCAAACCTGAGACTCTTCCTATAGCATGAGATGTGATATCTCAATGCTTATACCAAACCTGAAACCCTTCCTATAGCATGAGATGTGATATCCAACTCCTTCCCCTTCCAATCCTGAGACACTTCCTATAGCATGAGATGTGATATCACAATGCTTCTAATACCAAACCTGAGACCCTTCCTATAACATGAGATGGGATATCCAACTCCTTCCCATTCCAATCCTGAGACCCTTCCGATAGCAGAGATGTGATATCTCAATGCGTATAGCAAACCTGAGACCCTTCCTATGGCCTGAGATGTGATATCCAACTTCTTCCCATTCCAATCCTGAGACCCTTCCTATAGCATGAGATGTGATATCTCAATGCTTCTAATACCAAACATGAGATCCTTCCTATAACATGAGATGTGATATCCTACTCCTTCCCATTCCAATCCTGAGACCCTTATGATAGCATGAGATGTGATATCTCAATGCCTCTAATACCAAACCTGAGATACTTCCGATAGCATGAGATGAGATATCTCAATGCTTCTAATACCAAACCTGAGATCCTTCCTATAACGAGATGTGATTTCCAAATCCTTCCCCTTCCAAACCTGAGACCCTCCCTTTAGCATGAGATGTGATATACAACTCCTTCCCATTCCAATCCTGAGACCCTTCTGATAGCATGAGATGTGATATCTCAATGCCTCTAATACCAAACCTGAGATCCTACCTCTAACATGAAATGTGATATCCATCTCCTTCCCTTTCCAAACCTGAGACCCTGCCTATAGCATGAGATGTGATATCCAAGTCCTTCCCATTCCAATCCTGAGACCCTTCCTATAGCATGTGATGTGATATCTCAATGCTTATACCAAACCTGAGACCCTTCCTATGGCATGAGATGTCATATACAACTCCTTCCCATTACAATCCTGAGACCCTTCCTATAGCATGAGATGTGATATCTCAATGCTTATACCAAACCTGAGACCCTTCCTATAGCATGAGATGTGATATCCAACTTCTTCCCATTCCAATCCTAAGACCCTTCCTATAACATGAGATGTGATGTCTCAATGCTTCTAATACCAAACCTGAGATCTTTCCTATAACATGAGATGTGATATCCAACTCCTTCCCATTCCAATCCTGAGACCCTTCCTATAGCATGAGATGTGATATCTCAATGCTTATACCAAACCTGAGACCCTTCCTATAGCTTGAGATGTGATATCCAACTCCTTCCCATTCCAATCCTGAGACCCTTCCTATAGCATGAGATGTGATATCTCAAGGCCTCTAATACCAAACCTGAGATCCTTCCTCTAACATGAAATGTGATATCCAACTCCTTCCCCTTCCAAACCTGAGAGCCTTCCTATAACATGAACTGTGATATCCAACTCCTTCCCATTCCAACCTGAGACCCTTCCTATAGCATGAGATGGGATATCCAACTCCTTCCAAATCCAATACTGATACCCTTCCAATAGCATGAGATGTGATATCCCAATGCTTCTACCAAACCTGAGACCCATACTATGGCATAAGATGTGATATCAAACTCCTTCCCATTCCAATCCTGAGACCCTTCCTATAGCTTGAGATGTGATATCCAACTCCTTCCCATTCCAATTCTGAGACCCTTCCTATACCATGAGACTTGATATATCAATGCTTCTAATACCAAACCTGAGACCCGTCCTATAACATGAGATGTGATATCCAAATCCTTCCCCTTCCAAACCTTAGACCCTTCCTTTATCATGAGATGTGATATCCAACTCCTTCCCATTCCAATTCTGAGACCCTTCCGATATCATGAGATTTGTTATCTCAATGCTTCTAATATCAAACTTGAGACCCTCCCTATAGCATGAGATGTGACATCCAAGTCCTCCCCATTCCAATCCTGAGACCCTTCCTATAGCATGAGATGTGATATCTCAATGCTTCTAATACCAAACCTGAGACCCTTCCTATAACATGAGATGGGATATCCAACTCCTTCCTATTCCAATCCTGAGACCCTTCCGATAGCAGAGATGTGATATCTCAATGCGTATACCGAACCTGAGACCCTTCCTATGGCCTGAGATGTCATATACAAATCCTTCCCAATCCAATCCTGAGACCCTTCCTATAGCATGAGATGTGATATCTCAATGCTTATACCAAATCTGAGACCCTTCCTATAGCATGAGATGTGATATCCAACTCCTTCCCATTCCAATCCTGAGACACTTCCTATAGCATGAGATGTGATATCTCAATGCTTCTAATACCAAACCTGAGATCCTTCCTATAACATGAGATGTGATATCCAACTCCTTCCCATTCCAATCCTGAGACCCTTATGATAGCATGAGATGTGATATCTCAATGCCTCTAATATCAAACCTGAGATACTTCCGATAGCATGAGATGTGATATCTCAATGCTTCTAATACCAAACCTGAGATCCTTCCTATAACGAGATGTGATTTCCAAATCCTTCCCCTTCCAAACCTGAGACCCTCCCTTTAGCATGAGATGTGATATACAACTCCTTCCCATTCCAATCCTGAGACCCTTCCGATAGCAGAGATGTGATATCTCAATGCGTATAGCAAACCTGAGACCCTTCCTATGGCCTGAGATGTGATATCCAACTCCTTCCCATTCCAATCCTGAGACCCTTCCTATAGCATGAGATGTGATATCTCAATGCTTCTAATACCAAACATGAGATCCTTCCTATAACATGAGATGCGATATCCTACTCCTTCCCATTCCAATCCTGAGACCCTTATGATAGCATGAGATGTGATATCTCAATGCCTCTAATACCAAACCTGAGATACTTCCGATAGCATGAGATGTGATATCTCAATGCTTCTAATACCAAACCTGAGATCCTTCCTATAACGAGATGTGATTTCCAAATCCTTCCCCTTCCAAACCTGAGACCCTCCCTTTAGCATGAGATGTGATATACAACTCCTTCCCATTCCAATCCTGAGACCCTTCTGATAGCATGAGATGTGATATCTCAATGCCTCTAATACCAAACCTGAGATCCTACCTCTAACATGAAATGTGATATCCATCTCCTTCCCTTTCCAAACCTGAGACCCTGCCTATAGCATGAGATGTGATATCCAAGTCCTTCCCATTCCAATCCTGAGACCCTTCCTATAGCATGTGATGTGATATCTCAATGCTTATACCAAAAATGAGACCCTTCCTATGGCATGAGATGTCATATACAACTCCTTCCCATTACAATCCTGAGACCCTTCCTATAGCATGAGATGTGATATCTCAATGCTTATACCAATCCTGAGACCCTTCCTATAGCATGAGATGTGATATCCAACTTCTTCCCATTCCAATCCTAAGACCCTTCCTATAGCATGAGATGTGATATCTCAAGGCCTCTAATACCAAACCTGAGATCCTTCCTCTAACATGAAATGTGATATCCAACTCCTTCCCCTTCCAAACCTGAGAGCCTTCCTATAACATGAAATGTGATATCCAACTCCTTCCCATTCCAACCTGAGACCCTTCCTATAGCATGAGATGGGATATCCAACTCCTTCCAAATCCAATACTGATACCCTTCCAATAGCATGAGATGTGATATCCCAATGCTTCTACCAAACCTGAGACCCATACTATGGCATAAGATGTGATATCAAACTCCTTCCCATTCCAATCCTGAGACCCTTCCTATAGCTTGAGATGTGATATCCAACTCCTTCCCATTCCAATTCTGAGACCCTTCCTATACCATGAGACTTGATATATCAATGCTTCTAATACCAAACCTGAGACCCGTCCTATAACATGAGATGTGATATCCAAATCCTTCCCCTTCCAAACCTTAGACCCTTCCTTTATCATGAGATGTGATATACAACTCCTTCCCATTCCAATTCTGAGACCCTTCCGATATCATGAGATTTGTTATCTCAATGCTTCTAATATCAAACTTGAGACCCTCCCTATAGCATGAGATGTGACATCCAAGTCCTCCCCATTCCAATCCTGAGACCCTTCCTATAGCATGAGATGTGATATCTCAATGCTTCTAATACCAAACCTGAGACCCTTCCTATAACATGAGATGGGATATCCAACTCCTTCCCATTCCAATCCTGAGACCCTTCCGATAGCAGAGATGTGATATCTCAATGCGTATACCGAACCTGAGACCCTTCCTATGGCCTGAGATGTCATATACAAATCCTTCCCAATCCAATCCTGAGACCCTTCCTATAGCATGAGATGTGATATCTCAATGCTTATACCAAATCTGAGACCCTTCCTATAGCATGAGATGTGATATCCAACTCCTTCCCATTCCAATCCTGAGACCCTTATGATAGCATGAGATGTGATATCTCAATGCCTCTAATATCAAACCTGAGATACTTCCGATAGCATGAGATGTGATATCTCAATGCTTCTAATACCAAACCTGAGATCCTTCCTATAACGAGATGTGATTTCCAAATCCTTCCCCTTCCAAACCTGAGACCCTCCCTTTAGCATGAGATGTGATATACAACTCCTTCCCATTCCAATCCTGAGACCCTTATGATAGCATGAGATGTGATATCTCAATGCCTCTAATACCAAACCTGAGATACTTCCGATAGCATGAGATGTGATATCTCAATGCTTCTAATACCAAACCTGAGATCCTTCCTATAACATGACATGTGATTTCCAAATCCTTCCCCTTCCAAACCTGAGACCCTCCCTTTAGCATGAGATGTGATATACAACTCCTTCCCATTCCAATCCTGAGACCCTTCTGATAGCATGAGATGTGATATCTCAATGCCTCTAATACCAAACCTGAGATCCTACCTCTAACATGAAATGTGATATCCATCTCCTTCCCTTTCCAAACCTGAGACCCTGCCTATAGCATGAGATGTGATATCCAAGTCCTTCCCATTCCAATCCTGAGACCCTTCCTATAGCATGTGATGTGATATCTCAATGCTTATACCAAACCTGAGACCCTTCCTATGGCATGAGATGTCATATACAACTCCTTCCCATTCCAATCCTGAGACCCTTCCTATAGCATGAGATGTGATATCTCAATGCTTATACCAAACCTGAGACCCATACTATGGCATAAGATGTGATATCAAACTCCTTCCCATTCCAATCCTGAGACCCTTCCTATAGCTTGAGATGTGATATCCAACTCCTTCCCATTCCAATTCTGAGACCCTTCCTATACCATGAGACTTGATATATCAATGCTTCTAATACCAAACCTGAGACCCGTCCTATAACATGAGATGTGATATCCAAATCCTTCCCCTTCCAAACCTTAGACCCTTCCTTTATCATGAGATGTGATATCCAACTCCTTCCCATTCCAATTCTGAGACCCTTCCGATATCATGAGATTTGTTATCTCAATGCTTCTAATATCAAACTTGAGACCCTCCCTATAGCATGAGATGTGACATCCAAGTCCTCCCCATTCCAATCCTGAGACCCTTCCTATAGCATGAGATGTGATATCTCAATGCTTCTAATACCAAATCTGAGACCCTTCCTATAACATGAGATGGGATATCCAACTCCTTCCCATTCCAATCCTGAGACCCTTCCGATAGCAGAGATGTGATATCTCAATGCGTATACCGAACCTGAGACCCTTCCTATGGCCTGAGATGTCATATACAAATCCTTCCCAATCCAATCCTGAGACCCTTCCTATAGCATGAGATGTGATATCTCAATGCTTATACCAAATCTGAGACCCTTCCTATAGCATGAGATGTGATATCCAACTCCTTCCCATTCCAATCCTGAGACCCTTCCTATAGCATGAGATGTGATATCTCAATGCTTCTAATACCAAACCTGAGACCCTTCCTATAACATGAGATGGGATATCCAACTCCTTCCCATTCCAATCCTGAGACCCTTCCGATAGCAGAGATGTGATATCTCAATGCGTATACCGAACCTGAGACCCTTCCTATGGCCTGAGATGTCATATACAAATCCTTCCCAATCCAATCCTGAGACCCTTCCTATAGCATGAGATGTGATATCTCAATGCTTATACCAAATCTGAGACCCTTCCTATAGCATGAGATGTGATATCCAACTCCTTCCCATTCCAATCCTGAGACCCTTCCTATAGCATGAGATGTGATATCTCAATGCTTCTAATACCAAACCTGAGATCCTTCCTATAACATGAGATGTGATATCCAACTCCTTCCCATTCCAATCCTGAGACCCTTATGATAGCATGAGATGTGATATCTCATTGCCTCTAATATCAAACCTGAGATACTTCCGATAGCATGAGATGTGATATCTCAATGCTTCTAATACCAAACCTGAGATCCTTCCTATAACGAGATGTGATTTCCAAATCCTTCCCCTTCCAAACCTGAGACCCTCCCTTTAGCATGAGATGTGATATACAACTCCTTCCCATTCCAATCCTGAGACCCTTATGATAGCATGAGATGTGATATCTCAATGCCTCTAATACCAAACCTGAGATACTTCTGATAGCATGAGATGTGATATCTCAATGCTTCTAATACCAAACCTGAGATCCTTCCTATAACATGACATGTGATTTCCAAATCCTTCCCCTTCCAAACCTGAGACCCTCCCTTTAGCATGAGATGTGATATACAACTCCTTCCCATTCCAATCCTGAGACCCTTCTGATAGCATGAGATGTGATATCTCAATGCCTCTAATACCAAACCTGAGATCCTACCTCTAACATGAAATGTGATATCCATCTCCTTCCCTTTCCAAACCTGAGACCCTGCCTATAGCATGAGATGTGATATCCAAGTCCTTCCCATTCCAATCCTGAGACCCTTCCTATAGCATGTGATGTGATATCTCAATGCTTATACCAAACCTGAGACCCTTCCTATGGCATGAGATGTCATATACAACTCCTTCCCATTCCAATCCTGAGACCCTTCCTATAGCATGAGATGTGATATCTCAATGCTTATACCAAACCTGAGACCCTTCCTATAGCATGAGATGTGATATCCAACTTCTTCCCATTCCAATCCTGAGACCCTTCCTATAGCATGAGATGTGATATCTCAATGCTTATACCAAACCTGAGACCCTTCCTATAGCATGAGATGTGATATCTCAAGGCTTCTAATACCAAACCTGAGATCCTTCCTCTAACATGAGATGTGATATCCAACTCCTTCCCGTTCCAAACCTGAGACCCTTCCTATAGCATATGTGATATCCAACTCCTTCCCATTCCAAACATGAGACCCTTCCTATAGCAAGAATGTAATATCCAACTCCTACCCATTCCAATCCTGAGACCCTTCCTATAGCAAGAGATGTGATATCCAAATCCTTCCCATTCCAATCCTGAGACCCTTCCTATAACATGAGATGTGATATCCAACTCCTTCCCATTCAAATCCTGAGACCCTTCCTATAGCATGAGAAGGGATATCCAACTCCTTCCCAATCCAATCCTGAGACCCTTCCGATAGCAGAGATGTGATATCTCAACGCTTCTACCAAACCTGAGACCCTTCCTTTAGCATGAGATGTGATATCTCAATGCTTCTAATACCAAACCTGAGATCCTTCCTGTAACATGAGATGTGATATCCAATTCCTTCCCATTCCAAACCTGAGACCCTTCCTATTGGATGAGATGTGATATCCAACTCCTTCCCATTCCAACCCTGAGACCCTTCCTATACCATGAGATGTGATATCTCAATGCTTCTAATACCAAACCTGGGTCACGTCCTATAACATGAGATATGATATCCAAATCCTTCCCCTTCCAAACCTGAGACGCTTCCTTTAGCATGAGATGTGATATCCAAATACTTCCCATTCCAATCCTAAAACCCTTCCTATAGCATGAGATGTGATATCTCAATGCTTCTAATACCAAACCTGAGATCCTTCCTATAACATGAGATGTGATATCCAATTCCTTCCCATTCCAAACCTGAGACCCTTCCTATTGGATGAGATGTGATATCCAACTCCTTCCCATTCCAACCCTGAGACCCTTCCTATACCATGAGATGTGATATCTCAATGCTTCTAATACCAAACCTGGGTCCCGTCCTATAACATGAGATATGATATCCAAATCCTTCCCCTTCCAAACCTGAGACGCTTCCTTTAGCATGAGATGTGATATCCAAATACTTCCCATTCCAATCCTAAAACCCTTCCTATAGCATGAGATGTGATATCTCAATGTTTCTAATAAAAAACCTGAGACCCTTCCTATAGCAAGAGATGTGATATCCAAATCCTTCCCATTCCAATCCTGAGACCCTTCCTATAACATGAGATGTGATATCCAACTCCTTCCCATTCCAACCTGAGACCCTTCCTATAGCATGAGAAGGGATATCCAACTCCTTCCCAATCCAATCCTGAGACCCTTCCGATAGCAGAGATGTGATATCGCAATGCTTATACCAAACCTGAGACCCTTCCTATGGCATGAGATGTGATATCCAACTCCTTGCCATTCAAATCCTGAGACCCTCCCTATAACAAGAGATGTCATATCCAACTCCTTCCCATTCCAAACCTGAGACCCTTCCTTTAGCATGAGATGTAATATCCAAATCCTTCACATTCCAATCCGGAGACCCTTCCTATAGCATGAGATGTGATATCTCACTGCTTCTAATACCAAACATGAGATCCTTCCTATAACGAGATGTGATATCCAACTCCTTCCCATTCCAAACCTGAGACCCTTCCGATAGCATGAGATGTGATATCTCAATGCTTCAAAAACCAAAATTGAGAACCATCCTATAACATGAGATGTGAAATCCAAATCCTTCCCTTCCCAAACCTGAGACTCTTCCTATAGCATGAGATGTGATATCCAACTCCTTCCCATTCCAATTCTGAGACACTTCCTATAGCATGAGATGTGATATCACAATGCTTCTAATACCAAACCTGAGACCCGTCCTATAACATGAGATGTGATATCCAAACAGTGGCGGCTGCTATTATAGGGCGGCCGGGCGCCGCCCCCCCAGAAAAGAAAGAGAAAAGAAAGAGGAAGCTAAAAGAGATTCAATCAGAGAACTTCTCTGATTGAATCTCTTTTTTAGCTTGCATTTCCTTTGCCAACAGCCGGGGGCGCTGTGGCAAGGCAACACCTGAAGGGCTGGGCCCGGCTGCTTACACAGCAGGGCGCGTCCCGTTTTACTCTAATTTCTTTAATAGTAGAATGCGTGGAGCTCGTAGCTCCACGCACTCTTCGTAAACCCCTTTAATTAGAAGGCTGGCGGGGCGCTTCAGGGGTGGCCCCGCCGCCAGTCTAAAATGTGCGCAAACAGCGCACTAGGTCAGTCCCTCCCCTGCATGGACACAGTAATGTCATTGGCTGTTTGCCAGCCAATGACAACCCTTGCATTGGCTGGCAAACAGCCAATGACATTACTGTATCTATGCAGATCTCGTGCTGGTGCAGGGAGTGTGGGTGCGCTTGCGCCACCTTCACACTCTCCCCTGGATTCTTTGGAGTCAGACGAGTAACGATGCGAGCTCAGCTGCCCCTGACCCCTGAAGACCACCAGAGACAGCCTGGACCACGACGCGACGAGTTGCCGGTGGGTAAGTACCAGGTGGTCCTGTCCCAGATGTTGTTCTGTTTTCTTTTGGGCCTGGGGTCGGGGACGTGGTCCACGGCCACAGTCAGCAACACTGAAAGACGTGTAGGCCAGGGCCTACGGCTTTCAGTGTTGCTGACTGACTGTGACTGGGCCCGGCCTTGGTGGTAGCGGGCCCGGGCCTGCCTACCCCCAAGGTGGGGGCCAAGGCAGGGGCTGCCTGGCCTGGGCCTTTCTTTCCCCCGGTCCGTGGATCAAGGCCCTAGAGCCTTGGGCCACGGACAGCAAGGCAAGGCCCAGGCAGGCATGCTGCTGCTGCCGGGCAGTGCCCGTGTAGAATCTTCAACATCCAATGTGCCGTTTTATATTTTCGGCATTTTTCGACAAAAATGCTGAAAATATAAAACGGCACAAGTAGAGCCCTGGGCTGCTGCTGCCTCAGGTGACGCAACGAGAGCGGGCAGGGCTTTAATGAGGCACACGCCCAACTAGTCCGGGCTTCTGCGGTGTGATTGCGGGAATCAGTATTCCCGCAATCCCGCATCCAGTCCCACACAAACAGTGTAGAAAAAAGAAAAAAAGAAAAGAAAAAAAAATAATAATTTGGCTACAAGTGTTTGACAGTTAAAAGGGGCTTCTTGGTTATGTCACGTGTAACCCAGGTTCTCTGAATGGCATGTTATGACTCTAGTCAGTCTAGTGATGACAACAGTGTGTGCAATGGGCAAGAATTTGGCACGATGTATTGGGAGAGCTTAACTGGCAGCGTGATGTGTGTGTGTAAACTCAGCCCTGATGCAGAGTTACAGATGCATACAGCGCTGCTTCCTTCCTTCCGCTCACCTCTTAGCGCTATGGCCAGGCTTCAAGTGAAGGCATATTGCAGCTGTGCGATAGTTCGCGTGCACTCGCCGCCTCGAGATTTCTGTGAAGGCGCAGAGTCAGTGTGCGACTGCAGCTCTTTCAGCGGCACGCCGAGCCTGTAGATGTCACAAGCAGGGGTGGGGGCTGCAGCCAGACCGGTGCTCCAGGAGCTTGTGATTCACAAGTAACTTCTGAAAAGGCAATAGGCAGGGTCTGACAGCAGGCGTGAGGATGGGCTGTTGAGTCGATTGCCTTCATGACAATTGTGTTCCTTAGTAAATGGATCTGAGTGCAGTGCACCATTTTCCATCAAGTTGTTCGCTTCGCCTGATACTGGAATTCACTGGTGACAGCACTGCCTGGTACAGATTTGGCTTGCTCGCCCTCTGTGCGAGTCGAAGGTTGTTGTTGGTGCAGTACAATTGCTGGCTTAACTTACTAGCGCACATACCACATCATGCGTTGGATTTGAAATGGGGGGAAAAAAAAACTCCTGGCAAAGAGCGTGATGGCGATCTGCTCTTAAAAACGGGACCAGCACATTATGGGACAGAAAACAGTCATAGCGATTGTTCAATCAAACCAACCCGATTACAAACCCCTTCGCTCGCTCCAACTACTAAGTTCACCTGCATGTGACGGGGAGCGGCTAATCATTAAACAGAGCATGTTCACCAAGTAGCAGCAGTATTTCTGCATAATCTCTCAACCAACTTGAGAAGTGGGCTAATTACAAGTTAACCTTCAAGCAGTGGGGTGAAAACTACTGCTTAGCGGTGGTAGTTAAAGCAAGGCCTGGGCCCACCTGCAACAGACACTGGGATCACAGCAAAATCATGTGTTTATAAATTCCCAAAAATATTATAATGAACAGAGGGCAAGGGTGAGTGTGCTACTCCGTAAACCCATGCGCATGTCGCTGGGGTATGGCTGCTGAAACAGCATTCACTGAAATCTTAAGATACGGCAGGGTGTTGTGGTTGTACACAAATCCACACGGCCGGGCTTTTTATTTTATTATTATTATTAGGAGGTGAATGGACATTAATCATTTAAAATCATATTGCTCGTATGATCATATCCACTGAGAGTGCTCAATCTGTGCTCAAACTCTAATGTTCAAGACCCATCATTTTCAGAACTGAACTGGCCTGATAGCCACGCAACGAAACGGCTAGTTCTTACCAACAGGGCACCCAGAGAAACCATTTGTACTGTTATGTGAGCTCAAAGGAAGGAGGGAAACTCATTTTGCCGCTATTGGTATGTGTGTGATACTCAAGGGCAATTGAAAATATCAATGCCCGACTGCCGTGCTGTTTATTGCAATCTGGCAATTTGCGTCTGTGAAGCCTGCTACTTTAAATAGCATTGGGTTTGCACATGAACATGCTTTTAGACAGGTGGACCCTGTGTGTATGTTACTATTTTCTTCTATGGCTTATATACTTTAAATCAGGATGATAGTTTGATGAAAATGTAAAGAAATAAAAATCATAGGAACACATTTAAAACAGTGTTTTTTTTTTAAGGAAGTGTGACATTTCAATTTTAAACGTGGATTTAATAAATGAAGCAAGCATTCGGCTTTGTTTGGCTTCAGCCGTATGATTGACACACTGTTAGATATTCGTCGGAATACTACATTTGCTTCTTGATACACATAAAATAGGTAATAATAATCCCAGCAGCCAGCAAAAGTTATGCATTACACCATAGTACCAGTTATTCTCAATACAAGCTGCTGTAAAATACACCATCACACTTGCACACGTAAGAATAGTGTACCACCATTAATATGTAAAACCGAATGCTTTTTTCATATTTCGGTGGGTTTTTTGGACAGTAAATTGAACATTTTGTAGGCCATTTTTCCAAAAATCTCGTGGCGGGAGAGGCCCCCCCTGCTCCCTCCTTGGGGGGGGTGGGCTTGGGCGCTTTGCGCGCTCGCTACTAAATTCACCCTTGCAAATTTACGCCCCACCAGCTTTAAAACTCACCAGCCGCCACTGTATCCAAATCCTTCCCCTTCCAAACCTGAGACCCTTCCTTTAGCATGAGATGTGATATCCAGCTCCTCCCATTCCAATCCTGAGACCCTTCCGATAGCAGAGATGTGATGTCTCAATGCTTATACCAAACCTGGGACCCTTCCTATGGCATGAGATGTGATATCCAACTCCTTGCCATTCAAATCCTGAGACCCTCCCTATAACAAGAGATGTCATATCCAACTCCTTCCCATTCCAAACCTGAGACCCTCCCTTTAGCATGAGATGTGATATCCAACTCCTTCCCATTCCAATCCTGAGACCCTTCCTATAGCATGAGATGTGATATCTCAAGGCTTATACCAAACCTGAGACCCTTCCTATAGCTTGAGATGAGATATCCAACTCCTTCCCATTCCAACCTGAGACCCTTCCTATAGCATGAGATGGGATATCCAACTCCTTCCAAATCCAATACTGATACCCTTCCAATAGCATGAGATGTGATATCCCAATGCTTCTACCAAACCTGAGACCCATACTATGGCATAAGATGTGATATCAAACTCCTTCCCATTCCAATCCTGAGACCCTTCCTATAGCTTGAGATGTGATATCCAACTCCTTCCAATTCCAATTCTGAGACCCTTCCTATACCATGAGACTTGATATCTCAATGCTTCTAATACCAAACATGAGACCCGTCCTATAACATGAGATGTGATATCCAAATCCTTCCCCTTCCAAACCTTAGACCCTTCCTTTATCATGAGATGTGATATCCAACTCCTTCCCATTCCAATCCTGAGACCCTTCCGATATCATGAGATTTGTTATCTCAATGCTTCTAATATCAAACTTGAGACCCTCCCTATAGCATGAGATGTGACATCCAAGTCCTCCCCATTCCAATCCTGAGACCCTTCCTATAGCATGAGATGTGATATCTCAATGCTTCTAATACCAAACCTGAGACCCTTCCTATAACATGAGATGGGATATCCAACTCCTTCCCATTCCAATCCTGAGACCCTTCCGATAGCAGAGATGTGATATCTCAATGCGTATACCGAACCTGAGACCCTTCCTATGGCCTGAGATGTCATATACAAATCCTTCCCAATCCAATCCTGAGACCCTTCCTATAGCATGAGATGTGATATCTCAATGCTTATACCAAATCTGAGACCCTTCCTATAGCATGAGATGTGATATCCAACTCCTTCCCATTCCAATCCTGAGACCCTTCCTATAGCATGAGATGTGATATCTCAATGCTTCTAATACCAAACCTGAGATCCTTCCTATAACATGAGATGGGATATCCAACTCCTTCCCATTCCAATCCTGAGACCCTTATGATAGCATGAGATGTGATATCTCAATGCCTCTAATACCAAACCTGAGATACTTCCGATAGCATGAGATGTGATATCTCAATGCTTCTAATACCAAACCTGAGATCCTTCCTATAACATGACATGTGATTTCCAAATCCTTCCCCTTCCAAACCTGAGACCCTCCCTTTAGCATGAGATGTGATATACAACTCCTTCCCATTCCAATCCTGAGACCCTTCTGATAGCATGAGATGTGATATCTCAATGCCTCTAATACCAAACCTGAGATCCTACCTCTAACATGAAATGTGATATCCCTCTCCTTCCCTTTCCAAACCTGAGACCCTGCCTATAGCATGAGATGTGATATCCAAGTCCTTCCCATTCCAATCCTGAGACCCTTCCTATAGCACGTGATGTGATATCTCAATGCTTATATCAAACCTGAGACCCTTCCTATGGCATGAGATGTCATATACAACTACATCCCATTCCAATCCTGAGACCCTTCCTATAGCATGAGATGTGATATCTCAATGCTTATACCAAACCTGAGACCATTCCTATAGCATGAGATGTGATATCCAACTTCTTCCCATTCCAATCCTGAGACCCTTCCTATAGCATGAGATGTGATATCTCAATGCTTATACCAAACCTGAGACCCTTCCCATAGCATGAGATGTGATATCTCAAGGCCTCTAATACCAAACCTGAGATCCTTCCTCTAACATGAGATGTGATATCCAACTCCTTCCTGTTCCAAACCTGAGACACTTCCAATAGCATATGTGATATCCAACTCCTTCCCATTCCAAACATGAGGCCCTTCCTATAGCAAGAATGTAATATCCAACTCCTACCCATTCCAATCCTGAGACCCTTCCTTTAGCATGAGATGTGATATCCAGCTCCTCCCATTCCAATCCTGAGACCCTTCCGATAGCAGAGATGTGATATCTCAATGCTTATACCAAACCTGGGACCCTTCCTATGGCATGAGATGTGATATCCAACTCCTTGCCATTCAAATCCTGAGACCCTCCCTATAACAAGAGATGTCATATCCAACTCCTTCCCATTCCAAACCTGAGACCCTTCCTTTAGCATGAGATGTGATATCCAAATCCTTCACATTCCAATCCGGAGACCCTTCCTATAGCATGAGATGTGATATCTCAATGCTTCTAATACCAAACCCGAGATCCTTCCTATAACATGAGATGTGATATCCAACTCCTTCCCATTCCAAACCTGAGACCCTTCCGATAGCATGAGATGTGACATCTCAATGCTTCAAAAACCAAACATGAGAACCATCCTATAACATGAGATGTGAAATCCAAATCCTTCCCTTCCCAAACCTGAGACTCTTCCTATAGCATGAGATGTGATATCTCAATGCTTATACCAAACCTGAAGCCCTTCCTATAGCATGAGATGTGATATCCAACTCCTTCCCCTTCCAATCCTGAGACACTTCCTATAGCATGAGATGTGATATCACAATGCTTCTAATACCAAACCTGAGACCCTTCCTATAACATGAGATGGGATATCCAACTCCTTCCCATTCCAATCCTGAGACCCTTCTGATAGCAGAGATGTGATATCTCAATGCGTATAGCAAACCTGAGACCCTTCCTATGGCCTGAGATGTCATATACAACTCCTTCCCAATCCAATCCTGAGACCCTTCCTATAGCATGAGATGTGATATCTCAATGCTTATACCAAATCTGAGACCCTTCCTATAGCAAGAGATGTGATATCCAACTCCTTCCCATTCCAATCCTGAGACCCTTCCTATAGCATGAGATGTGATATCTCAATGCTTCTAATACCAAACATGAGATCCTTCCTATAACATGAGATGTGATATCCTACTCCTTCCCATTCCAATCCTGAGACCCTTTTGATAGCATGAGATGTGATATCTCAATGCCTCTAATACCAAACCTGAGATACTTCCGATAGCATGAGATGTGATATCTCAATGCTTCTAATACCAAACCTGAGATCCTTCCTATAACGAGATGTGATTTCCAAATCCTTCCCCTTCCAAACCTGAGACCCTCCCTTTAGCATGAGATGTGATATACAACTCCTTCCCATTCCAATCCTGAGACCCTTCTGATAGCATGAGATTTGATATCTCAATGCCTCTAATACCAAACCTGAGATCCTACCTCTAACATGAAATGTGATATCCATCTCCTTCCCTTTCCAAACCTGAGACCCTGCCTATAGCATGAGATGTGATATCCAAGTCCTTCCCATTCCAATCCTGAGACCCTTCCTATAGCATGTGATGTGATATCGCAATGCTTATACCAAACCTGAGACCCTTCCTATGGCATGAGATGTCATATACAACTCCTTCCCATTACAATCCTGAGACCCTTCCTATAGCATGAGATGTGATATCTCAATGCTTATACCAAACCTGAGACCCTTCCTATAGCATGAGATGTGATATCCAACTTCTTCCCATTCCAATCCTAAGACCCTTCCTATAACATGAGATGTGATGTCTCAATGCTTCTAATACCAAACCTGAGATCTTTCCTATAACATGAGATGTGATATCCAACTCCTTCCCATTCCAATCCTGAGACCCTTCCTATAGCATGAGATGTTATATCTCAATGCTTATACCAAACCTGAGACCCTTCCTATAGCTTGAGATGTGATATCCAACTCCTTCCCATTCCAATCCTGAGACCCTTCCTATAGCATGAGATGTGATATCTCAAGGCCTCTAATACCAAACCTGAGATCCTTCCTCTAACATGAAATGTGATATCCAACTCCTTCCCCTTCCAAACCTGAGAGCCTTCCTATAGCATGAGATATGATATCCAAGTCCTTCCCATTCCAATCCTGAGACCCTTCCTATAACATGAAATGTGATATCCAACTCCTTCCCATTCCAACCTAAGACCCTTCCTATAGCATGAGATGGGATATCCAACTCCTTCCAAATCCAATACTGATACCCTTCCAATAGCATGAGATGTGATATCCCAATGCTTCTACCAAACCTGAGACCCATACTATGGCATAAGATGTGATATCAAACTCCTTCCCATTCCAATCCTGAGACCCTTCCTATAGCTTGAGATGTGATATCCAACTCCTTCCCATTCCAATTCTGAGACCCTTCCTATACCATGAGACTTGATATATCAATGCTTCTAATACCAAACCTGAGACCCGTCCTATAACATGAGATGTGATATCCAAATCCTTCCCCTTCCAAACCTTAGACCCTTCCTTTATCATGAGATGTGATATCCAACTCCTTCCCATTCCAATCCTGAGACCCTTCCGATATCATGAGATTTGTTATCTCAATGCTTCTAATATCAAACTTGAGACCCTCCCTATAGCATGCGATGTGACATCCAAGTCCTCCCCATTCCAATCCTGAGACCCTTCCTATAGCATGAGATGTGATATCTCAATGCTTCTAATACCAAACCTGAGACCCTTCCTATAACATGAGATGTGATATCCAACTCCTTCCCCTTCCAATCCTGAGACACTTCCTATAGCATGAGATGTGATATCACAATGCTTCTAATACCAAACCTGAGACCCTTCCTATAACATGAGATGGGATATCCAACTCCTTCCCATTCCAATCCTGAGACCCTTCCGATAGCAGAGATGTGATATCTCAATGCGTATAGCAAACCTGAGACCCTTCCTATGGCCTGAGATGTCATATACAACTCCTTCCCAATCCAATCCTGAGACCCTTCCTATAGCATGAGATGTGATATCTCAATGCTTATACCAAATCTGAGACCCTTCCTATAGCAAGAGATGTGATATCCAACTCCTTCCCATTCCAATCCTGAGACCCTTCCTGTAGCATGAGATGTGATATCTCAATGCTTCTAATACCAAACATGAGATCCTTCCTATAACATGAGATGTGATATCCTACTCCTTCCCATTCCAATCCTGAGACCCTTTTGATAGCATGAGATGTGATATCTCAATGCCTCTAATACCAAACCTGAGATACTTCCGATAGCATGAGATGTGATATCTCAATGCTTCTAATACCAAACCTGAGATCCTTCCTATAACGAGATGTGATTTCCAAATCCTTCCCCTTCCAAACCTGAGACCCTCCCTTTAGCATGAGATGTGATATACAACTCCTTCCCATTCCAATCCTGAGACCCTTCTGATAGCATGAGATTTGATATCTCAATGCCTCTAATACCAAACCTGAGATCCTACCTCTAACATGAAATGTGATATCCATCTCCTTCCCTTTCCAAACCTGAGACCCTGCCTATAGCATGAGATGTGATATCCAAGTCCTTCCCATTCCAATCCTGAGACCCTTCCTATAGCATGTGATGTGATATCGCAATGCTTATACCAAACCTGAGACCCTTCCTATGGCATGAGATGTCATATACAACTCCTTCCCATTACAATCCTGAGACCCTTCCTATAGCATGAGATGTGATATCTCAATGCTTATACCAAACCTGAGACCCTTCCTATAGCATGAGATGTGATATCCAACTTCTTCCCATTCCAATCCTAAGACCCTTCCTATAACATGAGATGTGATGTCTCAATGCTTCTAATACCAAACCTGAGATCTTTCCTATAACATGAGATGTGATATCCAACTCCTTCCCATTCCAATCCTGAGACCCTTCCTATAGCATGAGATGTGATATCTCAATGCTTATACCAAACCTGAGACCCTTCCTATAGCTTGAGATGTGATATCCAACTCCTTCCCATTCCAATCCTGAGACCCTTCCTATAGCATGAGATGTGATATCTCAAGGCCTCTAATACCAAACCTGAGATCCTTCCTCTAACATGAAATGTGATATCCAACTCCTTCCCCTTCCAAACCTGAGAGCCTTCCTATAGCATGAGATATGATATCCAAGTCCTTCCCATTCCAATCCTGAGACCCTTCCTATAACATGAAATGTGATATCCAACTCCTTCCCATTCCAACCTAAGACCCTTCCTATAGCATGAGATGGGATATCCAACTCCTTCCAAATCCAATACTGATACCCTTCCAATAGCATGAGATGTGATATCCCAATGCTTCTACCAAACCTGAGACCCATACTATGGCATAAGATGTGATATCAAACTCCTTCCCATTCCAATCCTGAGACCCTTCCTATAGCTTGAGATGTGATATCCAACTCCTTCCCATTCCAATTCTGAGACCCTTCCTATACCATGAGACTTGATATATCAATGCTTCTAATACCAAACCTGAGACCCGTCCTATAACATGAGATGTGATATCCAAATCCTTCCCCTTCCAAACCTTAGACCCTTCCTTTATCATGAGATGTGATATCCAACTCCTTCCCATTCCAATCCTGAGACCCTTCCGATATCATGAGATTTGTTATCTCAATGCTTCTAATATCAAACTTGAGACCCTCCCTATAGCATGCGATGTGACATCCAAGTCCTCCCCATTCCAATCCTGAGACCCTTCCTATAGCATGAGATGTGATATCTCAATGCTTCTAATACCAAACCTGAGACCCTTCCTATAACATGAGATGGGATATCCAACTCCTTCCCATTCCAATCCTGAGACCCTTCCGATAGCAGAGATGTGATATCTCAATGCGTATACCGAACCTGAGACCCTTCCTATGGCCTGAGATGTCATATACAAATCCTTCCCAATCCAATCCTGAGACCCTTCCTATAGCATGAGATGTGATATATCAATGCTTATACCAAATCTGAGACCCTTCCTATAGCATGAGATGTGATATCCAACTCCTTCCCATTCCAATCCTGAGACCCTTCCTATAGCATGAGATGTGATATCTCAATGCTTCTAATACCAAACCTGAGATCCTTCCTATAACATGAGATGTGATATCCAACTCCTTCCCATTCCAATCCTGAGATCCTTATGATAGCATGAGATGTGATATCTCAATGCCTCTAATACCAAACCTGAGATACTTCCGATAGCATGAGATGTGATATCTCAATGCTTCTAATACCAAACCTGAGATCCTTCCTATAACGAGATGTGATTTCCAAATCCTTCCCCTTCCAAACCTGAGACCCTCCCTTTAGCATGAGATGTGATATACAACTCCTTCCCATTCCAATCCTGAGACCCTTATGATAGCATGAGATGTGATATCTCAATGCCTCTAATACCAAACCTGAGATACTTCCGATAGCATGAGATTTGATATCTCAATGCTTCTAATACCAAACCTGAGATCCTTCCTATAACATGACATGTGATTTCCAAATCCTTCCCCTTCCAAACCTGAGACCCTCCCTTTAGCATGAGATGTGATATACAACTCCTTCCCATTCCAATCCTGAGACCCTTCTGATAGCATGAGATGTGATATCTCAAGGCTTCTAATACCAAACCTGAGATCCTACCTCTAACATGAAATGTGATATCCATCTCCTTCCCTTTCCAAACCCGAGACCCTGCCTATAGCATGAGATGTGATATCCAAGTCCTTCCCATTCCAATCCTGAGACCCTTCCTATAGCATGAGATGTGATATCTCAATGCTTATACCAAACCTGAGACCCTTCCTATAGCATGAGATGTGATATCCAACTTCTTCCCATTCCAATCCTGAGACCCTTCCTATAGCATGAGATGTGATATCTCAATGCTTATACCAAACCTGAGACCCTTCCTATAGCATGAGATGTGATATCTCAAGGCTTCTAATAATAAACCTGAGATCCTTCCTCTAACATGAGATGTGATATCCAACTCCTTCCCGTTCCAAACCTGAGACACTTCCTATAGCATATGTGATATCCAACTCGTTCCCATTCCAAACATGAGACCCTTCCTATAGCAAGAATGTAATATCCAACTCCTACCCATTCCAATCCTGAGACCCTTCCTGTAGCAAGAGATGTGATATCCAAATCCTTCCCATTCCAATCCTGAGACCCTTCCTATAACATGAGATGTGATATCCAACTCCTTCCCATTCCAACCTGAGACACTTCCTATAGCATGAGAAGGGATATCCAACTCCTTCCCAATCCAATCCAGAGACCCTTCCGATAGCAGAGATGTGATATCTCAATGCTTATACCAAACCTGAGACCCTTCCTATGGCATGATATGTGATATCCAACTCCTTGCCATTCAAATCCTGAGACCCTTCCTATAGCATGAGAAGGGATATCCAACTCCTTCCCAATCCAATCCTGAGGCCCTTCCGATAGCAGAGATGTGATATCTCAACGCTTCTACCAAACCTGAGACCCTTCCTTTAGCATGAGATGTGATATCTCAATGCTTCTAATACCAAACCTGAGATCCTTCCTATAACATGAGATGTGATATCCAATTCCTTCCCATTCCAAACCTGAGACCCTTCCTATTGGATGAGATGTGATATCCAACTCCTTCCCATTCCAACCCTGAGACCCTTCCTATACCATGAGATGTGATATCTCAATGCTTCTAATACCAAACCTGAGTCCCGTCCTATAACATGAGATATGATATCCAAATCCTTCCCCTTCCAAACCTGAGACGCTTCCTTTAGCATGAGATGTGATATCCAAATACTTCCCATTCCAATCCTAAAACCCTTCCTATAGCATGAGATGTTATATCTCAATGCTTCTAATACCAAACCTGAGATCCTTCCTATAACATGAGATGTGATATCCAATTCCTTCCCATTCCAAACCTGAGACCCTTCCTATTGGATGAGATGTGATATCCAACTCCTTCCCATTCCAACCCTGAGACCCTTCCTATACCATGAGATGTGATATCTCAATGCTTCTAATACCAAACCTGGGTCCCGTCCTATAACATGAGATATGATATCCAAATCCTTCCCCTTCCAAACCTGAGACGCTTCCTTTAGCATGAGATGTGATATCCAAATACTTCCCATTCCAATCCTAAAACCCTTCCTATAGCATGAGATGTGATATCTCAATGTTTCTAATAAAAAACCTGAGACCCTTCCTATAGCAAGAGATGTGATATCCAAATCCTTCCCATTCCAATCCTGAGACCCTTCCTATAACATGAGATGTGATATCCAACACCTTCCCATTCCAACCTGAGACCCTTCCTATAGCATGAGAAGGGATATCCAACTCCTTCCCAATCCAATCCTGAGACCCTTCCGATAGCAGAGATGTGATATCTCAATGCTTATACCAAACCTGAGACCCTTCCTATGGCATGAGATGTGATATCCAACTCCTTGCCATTCAAATCCTGAGACCCTCCCTATAACAAGAGATGTCATATCCAACTCCTTCCCATTCCAAACCTGAGACCCTTCCTTTAGCATGAGATGTAATATCCACATCCTTCACATTCCAATCCGGAGACCCTTCCTATAGCATGAGATGTGATATCTCAATGCTTCTAATACCAAACATGAGATCCTTCCTATAACATGAGATGTGATATCCAACTCCTTCCCATTCCAAACCTGAGACCCTTCCGATAGCATGAGATGTGATATCTCAATGCTTCAAAAACCAAACATGAGAACCATCCTATAACATGAGATGTGAAATCCAAATCCTTCCCTTCCCAAACCTGAGACTCTTCCTATAGCATGAGATGTGATATCCAACTCCTTCCCATTCCAATTCTGAGACACTTCCTATAGCATGAGATGTGATATCACAATGCTTCTAATACCAAACCAGAGACCCGTCCTATAACATGAGATGTGATATCCAAATCCTTCCCCTTCCAAACCTGAGACCCTTCCTTTAGCATGAGATGTGATATCCAGCTCCTCCCAT
Organism: Ambystoma mexicanum; assembly: GCF_040938575.1. Classification (NCBI taxonomy): domain Eukaryota; kingdom Metazoa; phylum Chordata; class Amphibia; order Caudata; family Ambystomatidae; genus Ambystoma; species Ambystoma mexicanum. The sequence goes on from NC_090929.1 coordinate 793,039,319, forward strand.
TCCAATCCTGAGACCCTTCCGATAGCAGAGATGTGATGTCTCAATGCTTATACCAAACCTGGGACCCTTCCTATGGCATGAGATGTGATATCCAACTCCTTGCCATTCAAATCCTGAGACCCTCCCTATAACAAGAGATGTCATATCCAACTCCTTCCCATTCCAAACCTGAGACCCTTCCTTTAGCATGAGATGTGATATCCAAATCCTTCCCATTCCAAACCTGAGACCCTTCCGATAGCATGAGATGTGATATCTCAATGCTTCAAAAACCAAACATTAGAACCATCCTATAACATGAGATGTGAAATCCAAATCCTTCCCTTCCCAAACCTGAGACTCTTCCTATAGCATGAGATGTGATATCTCAATGCTTATACCAAACCTGAAACCCTTCCTATAGCATGAGATGTGATATCCAACTCCTTCCCCTTCCAATCCTGAGACACTTCCTATAGCATGAGATGTGATATCACAATGCTTCTAATACCAAACCTGAGACCCGTCCTATAACATGAGATGTGATATCCAAATCCTTCCCCTTCCAAACCTGAGACCCTTCCTTTAGCATGAGATGTGATATCCAGCTCCTCCCATTCCAATCCTGAGACCCTTCCGATAGCATGAGATGTGATATCTCAATGCTTCTAATATCAAAACTGAGACCCTCCCTATAGCATGAGATGTGATATCTAAGTCCTTCCCATTCCAATCCTGAGACCCTTCCGATAGCAGAGATGTGATATTTCAATGCTTATACCAAACATGAGACCCGTCCTATAGCATGAGATGTGATATCCAACTCCTTCCGATTCCAATCCTGAGACCCTTCCTATAGCATGAGATGTGATATCTCAATGCTTCTACCAAAACTGACACCCTTCCTTTAGCATGAGATGTGATATCCAACTCCTTCCCATTCCAATCCTGAGACCCTTCCTATAGCATGAGATGTGATATCTCAATGCTTCTAATACCAAACCTGAGATCCTTCCTATAACATGAGATGTGATATCCAACTCCTTCCCATTCCAATCCTGAGACCCTTCCTATAGCATGAGATGTGATATCTCAATTCTTCTAATACCAAACCTGAGATCCTTCCGATAGCATGAGATGTGATATCTCAATGCTTCTAATACCAAACCTGAGATCCTTCCTATAAAATGAGATGTGATATCCAAATCCTTCCCCTTCCAAACCTGAGACCCTCCCTTTAGCATGAGATGTGATATCCAACTCCTTCCCATTCCAATCCTGATACCCTTCTGATAGCATGAGATGTGATATCTCAAAGCCTCTAATACCAAACCTGAGATCCTACCTCTAACATGAAATGTGATATCCAACTCCTTCCCTTTCCAAACCTGAGAGCCTTCCTACAGCATGAGATGTGATATCCAAGTCCTTCCCATTCCAATCTTGAGACCCTTCCTATAACATGAGATGTGATATCCAACTCCTTCCCATTCCAACCTGAGACCCTTCCTATAGCATGAGATGGGATATCCAACTCCTTCCAAATCCAATCCTGATACCCTTCCGATAGCATGAGATGTGATATCCCAATGCTTCTACAAAACCAGAGACCCATACCATGGCATGAGATGTGATATCAAACTCCCGTCCTATACTTTGAGACTTGATATCTCAATGCTTCTAATACCAAACCTGAGACCGGTCCAATATCATGAGATGTGATATCCAAGTCCTTCCCATTCCATTCCTGAGACCCTTCCTATAGCATGAGATGTGATATCTCTATGCTTCTAATACCAAACCTGAGACCCTTCCTATAACATGAGATGTGATATCCAAGTCCTTCCCATTCCAATCCTGAGACCCTTCCTATAGCATGAGATGCGATATCTCAATGCTTCTAATACCAAACCTGAGACCCTTCCTATAACATGAATTGTGATATCCAAGTCCTTCCCATTCCAATCCTGAGACCCTTCCGATAGCAGAGATGTGATATCTCAATGCTTATACCAAACCTGAGACCCTTCCTATGGCATGAGATGTCATATACAACTCCTTCCCATTCCAATCCTGAGACCCTTCCTATAGCATGAGATGTGATATCTCAATGCTTATACCAAACCCGAGACCCTTCCTATAGCATGAGATGTGATATCCAACTCCTTCCCATTCCAATCCTGATACCCTTCCTATAACATGAGATGTGATGTCTCAATGCTTCTAATACCAAACCTGAGATCCTTCCTATGGCATGAGATGTCATATAAAACTCCTTCCCATTCCATTCCTGAGACCCTTCCTATAGCATGGGATATGATATCCAACTCCTTCCCATTCCAATCCTGAGACCCTTCCTATAGCATGAGATGTGATATCTCAATGCTTCTAATAACAAACCTGAGATCCTTCCTATAACATGAGATGTGATATCCAAATCCTTCCCCTTCCAAACCAAAGACCCTCCCTTTAGCATGAGATGTGATATCCAACTCCTTCCCATTCCAATCCTGAGACCCTTCTGATAGCATGAGATGTGATATCTCATTGCCTCTAATACCAAACCTGAGATCCTACCTCTAACATGAAATGTGATATCCAACTCTTTCCCCTTCCAAACCTGAGAGCCTTCCTATAGCATGAGATGTGATATCCAAGTCCTTCCCATTCCAATCCTGAGACCCTTCCTATAACATGAGATGTGATATCCAACTCCTTCCCATTCCAACCTGAGACCCTTCCTATAGCATGAGATGTGATATCCAACTTCTTCCCATTCCAATCCTGAGACCCTTCCTATAACATGAGACGTGATATCCAACTCCTTCCCATTCCAATCCTGAGATTCCTCCTATAGCATGAGATGTGATATTTCAATGCTTCTAATACGAGACCTGGGACCCGTCCTATAACATGAGATATGATATCCAAATCCTTCCCCTTCCAAACCTGAGACCTTTCCTTTAGCATATGTGATATCCAACTACTTCCCATTCCAATCCTGAGACCCTTCCGATAGCATGAGATGTGATATCTCAATGCTTCTAATATCAAACCTGAGAACCTCCCTATAGCATGAGATGTGATATCCAACTCCTTCCAATTCCAATCCTGAGACCCTTCCGATAGCAGAGATGTGATATCTCAATGCTTATACCAAACCTGAGACCCTTCCTATGGCATGAGATGTCATATACAACTCCTTCCCATTCCAATCCTGAGACCCTTCCTATAGCATGAGATGTGATATCTCAATGCTTATACCAAACCTGAGACCCTTCCTATAGCATGAGATGTGATATCCAACTCCTTCCCATTCCAATCCTGATACCCTTCCTATAACATGAGATGTGATGTCTCAATGCTTCTAATACCAAACCTGAGATCCTTCCTATGGCATGAGATGTCATATAAAACTCCTTCCCATTCCATTCCTGAGACCCTTCCTATAGCATGAGATATGATATCCAACTCCTTCCCATTCCAATCCTGAGACCCTTCCTATAGCATGAGATGTGATATCTCAATGCTTCTAATAACAAACCTGAGATCCTTCCTATAACATGAGATGTGATATCCAAATCCTTCCCCTTCCAAACCAAAGACCCTCCCTTTAGCATGAGATGTGATATCCAACTCCTTCCCATTCCAATCCTGAGACCCTTCTGATAGCATTAGATGTGATATCTCATTGCCTCTAATACCAAACCTGAGATCCTACCTCTAACATGAAATGTGATATCCAACTCTTTCCCCTTCCAAACCTGAGAGCCTTCCTATAGCATGAGATGTGATATCCAAGTCCTTCCCATTCCAATCCTGAGACCCTTCCTATAACATGAGATGTGATATCCAACTCCTTCCCATTCCAACCTGAGACCCTTCCTATAGCATGAGATGTGATATCCAACTTCTTCCCATTCCAATCCTGAGACCCTTCCTATAACATGAGACGTGATATCCAACTCCTTCCCATTCCAATCCTGAGACTCCTCCTATAGCATGAGATGTGATATCTCAATGCTTCTAATACCAGACCTGGGACCCGTCCTATAACATGAGATATGATATCCAAATCCTTCCCCTTCCAAACATGAGACCTTTCCTTTAGCATATGTGATATCCAACTACTTCCCATTCCAATCCTGAGACCCTTCCGATAGCATGAGATGTGATATCTCAATGCTTCTAATATCAAACCTGAGAACCTCCCTATAGCATGAGATGTGATATCCAACTCCTTCCAATTCCAATACTGAGACCCTTCCAATAGCATATGTGATATCTCAATGCTTCTAATATCAAAACTGAGACCCTCCCTATAGCATGAGATGTGATATCCAACTCCTTCCCATTCCAAACTTGTGACCCTTCCTGTTACATGAAATGTGATTTCTCACCCCTTCCAATACCATACCCGAGACCATTCCCACAGCCTGAGATTTGAAATCTCATTTCTTCCAATACCAAACCCGAGACCCTTCCGATAGGATGAGATTTACTATCTCACTCCTTAAAATACCAAACTCGAGTCCCTTCCTAAAGGATGTGATTTGATATCTCAGTGCTTCTAATACCAAACCTGAGAACCTCCCTATAACAAGAGATATCATATCCAACTCCTTCCCATTCCAATCCTGAGACTCTTCCTATAGCATGACATGTGATATCGAACTTCCCATTCAAATCCTGAGACTCAGACCTCCCCGTCTAACCTTCTCACCACTCCTAGCTCCCGGATTGATAATGCACTCCTGCTGTCTCTTCTCTCCCTTCTTCTGCTTCCTTTCCTCTCTCCTTCCTCATGTGCCCTAGGTCAGGCTCCTTCTACACCTCCGCAAGGATTACTGATTTGTACCCCTCCCCACTCTCAACTCTCACTCAGTTTCAAACACTCATCTGACATCTGCCATTTCCTGGAAGAACCCGACCTTGATGTCCTTGGTCTAACCGAGACATGGATGACGGCCAGCGCTGTCTCGAGCTCTGACACTTTCCTCCCTGATGACAAGTTGCTCTCCATGCCCAGATCCAACCGTTCTTGAGGGGGAGTATCCTTGATTCCTGTAGTAAATTGCTTTCCTTTGCAGGCCGACTCCTCTCACGAATGCCTTGTCTGCATGCATTCTCTCTTTCCTGGCCATTCTCTCACCGTGGCTATTTGCCTACCCCCTTCCTCTCTCAGTGGATGGACTTCTCCATCCTAGCCTCCTACCACTCAACTCCGCCTACTTGGAGAATTCAAAATGAACCTGTATGCTTCCTGACCTGGACTTTTACAAGATCTGCAACTCTTCATGTCTCTGGCCCTACACACTGCAGGGAATACTCAGGATTTTCTGATCTCAGACCTCCCCCTATGTAACCCTCTCAACAATCCTCTCCCGTGGTGATCAAGTTCTCATCTCCAAAGAAGGCTAACTACCAGCTGTTCCTCCTCAGTGGAGTTCTCCCTTTCTGTCCCTGCTCCCTGCACCGTTTCGCGTTGCAAACACTCGCTTCCCTGCTCTCTGGTTTAGACGCTTTTCCTTCTCAGAGGCCTTCTTCCTTTCTGTGCTTGATCTCTGCATCGTTTCGCGGTGCAAGTACTCGCTTCCCAGCTCTCTGGTTTAGACGCGTGTTCCCTGCCTTCTCTCCTCTTCCTACAGCCTTCCAATGAGCTCCACAAGATAGTGTTCAGAATGCTTTATAACACCCATTATTCAACATATAGCTGTAACCCGCTAGACGTATTGAAACGTGCTAAAAACTAGCAAAAACAGCTAGAAAATGTACTTTCCTCGCGTTTTGGTAAATGCGAATTCTGGTGGATTCCCATTTTGTACTCTGTTCGTGCATTTGTTCAGTCGAATCCTGATGTTTTTAACCACTCGTCACCCATACAAGGGGGGGGGGATCAAAATCTACTGTTCACAGGCTGAATGTATACTGCTGAAATCGTCAATGCATTATCGGGTAAACCGACTGTTCTGGAAAGTGTATTTGCCATCTGTTATTCCAGTCAGCATGTTTTCATCGTCCCTTTTTGTTTCAAGGCTGCACTCCCGTGGTGATCACATTCTCCTCTCCAGAGCAGGCTAACTACCAGCTGCTCCTCCTCAGAGGCGTTCCACCTTTCTGTCCCTGCTCCCTGCACCGTTTCGCGTTGCATGTACTCGCTTCCCAGCTCTCTGGTTTAGATGCGTGTTCCCTGCCTTCTCTCCTCTTCCTACAGCCTTCCAATGAGCTCCACAAGATAGTGTTCAGAATGCTTTATAACACCCATTATTCAACATATAGCTGTAACCCGCTAGACGTATTGAAACGTGCTAAAAACTAGCAAAAATAGCTAGAAAATGTACTTCCCTCGCGTTTTTATAAATGCGAATTCTGGTGGGTTCTGTAGGGTATTTTGTGGAGATTTGGGGCCTGACGGTATTTTATTACCGCCGAAAAATAACTTAGCAATAATCACTCTTTGTATTCAGATTTGGCCATGTGCAATAATAATACAATGGACATGCATTATTTCAGCACCCAGACCTGCATATTTGGTATACGTGGTTGGTGGTATTTTGGTGAGCATAATTCCCTTGTTTTATTTGTGGCCCCAATGTCCAGAATCCCTTATCTTCGCTTAGATTTTTCGTGTGATCACTAGAGAGACCTCAGACCTGCATTCTAGGGATACCACATTTTCCAGTGATAGTGTTGGTGCGCCACCATGGGCAAACTCACTGACTTATTTACGACAGAGAGCTATATGTGGTAGTTTTGTGGTAATTTCCACTACCTTATATACGGTAGGGAGCTATGTTCAGAGAGTCTCTCTTCCCGTTGGCTCATGTACCTCCAACAAGTTATACTACAGTCACTCACAATTATTCATACTGATTCTGACATGCACACATCTGTCTTAAAATGACCATTGCACTGTTTAAAAATCTCCCCACATCATTGGCATTGTAATGGTAAATAGAAAATAAACCACCCGTCTGTTTTCAAATATTTTCTGTATTATAAAAGTTGCATTTAGACATGATCTCATTCTTTACAGAAATAAATAAAATGGTACAGTAAAAGCATTTTCTATGACACACTGCAATTATAGTGGCGGAGAACAGAACTTAAATTGCAACATTAGCACTTGATTAAGACACGCACGGGACTTTCATTTTTCTACACTGACTGCATATTTCCGTGCACACACACAGCTCCCCCAGTTAGGTAATTACCTTATCTGTTCAGAGGCTTCTCTCTGTGAATGTGGCTCTCTTGGATTAACTCCAGCAAAAAGGAACGCTTGCCTTCTCAAGCCGGGGTCATTGCCTGGAATTCTCAGCTTTTTCAGATAGGAATGCCTCTGCCAGTGGAAAGGTTTTTCTTTCAGCTTTCCCCAGTCTCGACTGCAGCAGGACACCGGAATTTGCATTCAGTCAGGACCCCACAGCCAGGTCTTCTCCCCAGTAGTGCAGAAAGATGTCTCCCTGTCTTTTTCCCTGATACTGCCCACTAAAACTTTCCTCTCAGCCCTCTTTATGACGTGTCCCAATGAAATCCATCATCTCTCATCCTCCTACTCTTCAACAATAGCTTCGCTTATACATTTGCAATTGTTGCAAATCTGACTTCCTCCTTCCTGCAGTTACTGTGCACAACAACACGGAGAATCAGGCAGAGAAGAGAAGAGAAAAATCTGCACACTTATTTAAATGGTTTTCAGAGTATGCCTAATTCTGCAGTAGAGAACACATTTTATTAGTGGGTTATATTAAAATAAGGTTTTATTAGTCAGGTTAATGGGTAATAGGTTAGCTGTTAATTTTCAAATGTGTCTCTAGCAATATAGGCATTTCAGGTGAAAAATAGTGTGCATTTTTAAATGAACACGTGTGCTTTTAACTGTAAAAATAGATTTGCATCTTATATGTTAAAATCGTTTTTTACTGAATAGTCTGTCTTTCCTTGTTAATCTGCTAACCCATATAGCAATGCACCGCACCCTTGTGGTGGTGGTGCTGCAAAAAAAATTGTGCTACTTGTGCAGTATTGCTGTACTGTGTACTGTAACACGCCAAATATCCTTACAGTTCCCATGTTGTATGTACTGTGTCCGTGCGTTTGTTGTCGAATCCTGAAGTTTTTAACCACTGTTCTCCCATACTAGGGGGGTCAACATCTACTGCTGTTCACAGGCTGAATGTATACGGCTGAAATCTTCAAGGCATTATCAGCTTTCCTGACTGTTTTGGAACGTGTATTTGCCATCTGTTAATGCAGTCGCCCTGTGTTCATCGTCCCTTCTAGTTTACAGGCTGCACTCCCCTGGTGATCACATTCTTCTCTCCAATGCAGGCTAACTACCAGCTGCTCCTCCTCATAGGCGTTCATCCTTTCTGTCCCTGCTCCCTGCACCGTTTCGCGTTGCATGTACTCGCTTCCCAGCTCTCTGGTTGAGATGCGTGTTCCCTGCCTTCTCTCCTCTTCCTACAGCCTTCCAATGAGCTCCACAAGATACAGTGTTCAGAATGCTTTATAACACCCATTATTCAATATATATGCTGTACTGTGTACTGTAACACGCCAAATATCCTTACATATACCCTCCTTTTTTTTTTTAGAACTTGGCTATAATCCAAGCCAATTCCTAAAAACAACTTGTTCTTTCTTTTTCTCTTAAATGCATGTGTATTGGGATATCTTTCTCTTCCTGACGTAGTCAGTAAAATCAGTAACATTTTCATTTTTACTGATAGCACAATCAACCATCCACCCATGATTAGCACCAGGATAGCCAAACCCACTATTGAGCGTTCCCCCCAGGTTCCCCAATTAAATCTTTCCACTTCGATTATGCCCAGATTACTAATTGTAATATTGTTTTTTCGCAAATTCATTTTCATAACATGTCTTTCTTTATGATTCAATAAATATTCCACATCTGGATCTATTGGAAAAGTATCCCTTTGAAAAAAATCGATATTTTCCACTTGGCTTTCCCAAACATCATTTGTTACATGGAACAATGTTAATCCCCCAATTGACACAATTGCATCCTTTGGAACCTGTAAATAAAAAACATTATATTTTACCTGTTTAACCACGTATGTTCCATGGTTTAAATGTACTACCGTCATGTTCTTTAAACAGGTGCTGACCAACCATTTACCTCTGACCATCTTAGCCTGTGCCATTTCTTCACTCCCCATATTACTAATAATCACTTCACATCCCTCTGATATACTTGGGTCAGATTTCAATCCACAAATAGCATCTGTGGCATCAGGAACAAACGGTTTACCTGGACACATATAATTTTGTTCTTTAAATGTTACACATGTTTCCAGGTTTGGTATTAAATAAACTTCAGGTTCCCATGACTGAAATGCCACCACTTCTGGAGTCTTAATCTTAATGAATTTGTCCTCTTGCCAAAATCCCACGTTGTGTACCCACTTCGTTTGATAAATAAGTTCAGGGGCTACAAATGGGATGCATAGCAAAAATCCGATCTCTAGTCTTTCCAAGTCCACATATAACGGCATTGCATTCCCCATTTCGAATGCAATTTTTATCTGTATAAGGTCAATTTCCCTCCTGGTCAATCTTTCTATCATTTGACGAATGATATCCTGCGAAACAAAATACAAGGGAATATGTCCTTGAATCAATTGTGAAACTGCAGTTTGAACTTCTCTCATATAATTCGTTAATAGTCTATCAACAGGACTCATTATGTTCAATATTTCATTTAAAGTTCTGTCATGCTTAAGTATTATTTTAGTCGCCCGTTGCATCACATCCGCTTGTTCATTTAGAATGATTGCAGTTTCATTTATGAATCTTACTTGTTCATCCAGTCCCCCTCTAATTCCATCTAATGTCTTTTGTATTATTTCTAGGTCAATACTCAGTTGTTGTGCTTTAGTACTCAGTGTTCCTACCGAAATAGAATTGGCTGTTGATATTGTAGTACCTATTATTGCTCCAATTATAGACATTACCATTGATATCGCGAGCATCACCGCACCTCTCTTTCCTCTCTTCTTCTTAATGTCTGCTGAATTCACGAATGTTTTTTCCAATTGCATTAATATATCTCTTATTGACTGCTTAGTGTCCTCTTTTCTTATTTCCAGCCACTCTTTAGTCTGTTCAATCTTAATTCCGGTATTGTTCAAGTGTTTTTCAATCAAAATCTCAGGATTTAATGGAATGTATATATTTTGGAAAATCATCCTTCTATCACTCATGATGAATCCTGGTGCCTCTTCCACCGCGATACCAGATGCTGGTCCAGGTTCAATGACAACCTGTGCTTCTGAATTCTTGAAGATCCCTCCAAATATCATCATCGTTAAACATGTCATCGGTATCATCTTCAATGCTGATCGCTTTGTAGCCTTGGTCTTCACCCCTCTTTGGGGCTTTCCCGGAATCCGTCCTCGCGGGCTCCAGGACTCCATCGTCTCCCGTGGCCTCTGGTCCCAGAACCTCCGACCAAATAATGTTAATTGTCTAAATCAAAATAGAAAATAAACAGATTAAGTACATAGCACAATACTAACTTCATCCTTTTGCCAAAAATAAAACATGCTTGGTAAAAATACTTCGTTTTTTTTTTTTTTTTTTTCTGAAATTAAACACAAGTTAAAAGAAAACAAACACATATAAAACAGCATTCAATATTTAATACACTTTCTCTCTGCACACCAACCACGAGCTTCCGTTATATGTGCATTTATTTATTTATTTATTTATTTATTTATATTATATATTTTCACATATATTACAGTGTTTATGTGCCATCATAACAATCAACTTTTTTTTTTTAACTTCTTTGTCACTGCCTCCTGATCACACCCATTTATTTTCTCAAGGGACTCTATCCGTTTCCACATGCTCAAGCTGCCTGATCTCATGTCTGGGATGGCATGGTTTGATTTGATTTACATGGACAAACTGCTCTATTGCTGTTTCACCTTCATTTTTCAAAATTTTATACACTACAGGAGAGACTTTATCTATAATTCGAAATGGCCCCTGCCAGGCTGCCAGAAATTTAGAATTTTTCTGTTTACTTTTTCCAAAATGAAACTTGTACACCTGATCCCCTACATTGTATTCCTTTACTGATGTCTTTTTGTCATAATATGACTTAGCACTGTCAGCAGCTCTTTCCAGATTTCTCTGCACAAAAGCAAATGCATGTTGCAAATGCCTCCTCAGTTCATCAATATATTCATGAACTGTGGATGCACTCACTAGAGTTTGCTCATGTGGTCTGTATAGTAGGTGTTGTGGTAACACCATTTTCCTACCTGTTAAGACCTCATGGGGGCTAACACCTGTTGCTTTGGCAGGAGTCGACCTGATTGCCATCAAAACCAATGGTAAACGCAAATCCCAGCTGGAACCTGCTTCTGCCACAAATTTCTTTAAAATATCCACAACAGACCTATTGCTTCTTTCAACTGTACCTGAAGACGCCGCCCGATATGCGATATGTAGTTTCCTTTTCACACCTAGTATTTGCCATACCTTACTCATTAGAGTACTTGTGAAATGACTTCCTCTGTCTGACTCAATTCTTTGTGGCAACCCAAACCTTGAGAACACATGGTTCACCAGCAATGTGGCTGCTGTTTGCGCACTACAATCTGGTGCGGGAATGCACTCAATCCACTTTGACATCAAACATACCACACTCAAAATATAGCGGTGTCCCCTGCTCGACCTTTTTAAAGGACCTACATAGTCTATTTGCAAATCTGACCATGGGAGAGTTAGGCCTCTTTTCATCAATGGTGCTCTATGCATTGGTGAAGCAGGTTTAAATTGGGCGCATACTAGACATCCTCTAGTATATAATTCCACATCTTGGGACATATGTGGCCAGTAAGCATAATCTTTTAGTATTTCTAATGTCTTTTGTGAACCTCTATGGCCTGCAGTTATGGCATCATGTGCATGGTGTAGCATTAGTCCTCTGAATGAAAGGGGTACTACCCACTGTATTTGCCCTGTTATGGACTCTCTAATCATGAGCCCATCCTGTAATCTAATTCGTGTTTTGTTCTTTAATAACACCCTCAACTCTTCTTTTCCCATACAATCATTTTCTGTTAAAGGATTTTGTTCAGGATCTATCAAATGATTATAATAGATTCCCAAAATTTGATCATTCTTTTGTGCCTCAATCAAATCTTGGTCTGGCGTGTCATGACTCCACTGCACCACCGGTTGATCTACCTCCTTTGGTGCTTTAGAACGTGTGACTGCATCAATTTGTATTTCACCCATTAAATAATCAATAGGTAGCAATTCTCCCATCACAGCCCCAATCTTAGCCAGATGGTCTGCCTTATCATTTCCCTCCTTATCCTCTCCTGGTGTTTTTAAATGCCCACGAATTTTTCTCCAGTATATTGTTAAATTATTTTCTGACACCAATTTGTCTATGGCTTGTATCATTTTTCCATGTTTAAGTGGCTTTTTGTTGTATGTAACCATGCCTCTTGCTTTCCAACCAGGCAAATACTCCACAAAGCTATTCCGTGCATAGTCAGAATCAGTCACCAGGACAATTTCACTGAACTTTTTATCAACTGCAGTAGCAATTGCTTTATAGATGGCTGCCAATTCCGCCACCTGACTGCTCCTATCTCCAATCCTCATCCCTATACTAGGAACGCCTTCACATTTCAACCAGACATTTCCTATTCCTGCCACTAATTGTTTATTACTGTCATTTTCAATGTGAAAAGCACAACCATCCACATATACAGTTGGCAAATCCTTGCATGTTTTTTCATCAAAAGCTTTGTGTGGTGATTGTTCAAATTCCTGTAAACTAGCTTCCACATCCATTTCATTTGTTATTTGTTCAGCTGCACAGTCATGTAAGTCAGCTAACCCTTGAGCAATTGGGCTCTTTTTATTTTGTCCATATCTTACTTCTACGGGAAAACCTTGTAATGCCAGTGTCCATGAAGTGATTCTGGATTGCGCTAGATTGCCTGATCTAATTCTTTTACTCTCTAAAAATTGCAAAGGTTGATGATTTGTTTCAATAATCACCTTTTCTCCCTGAACAATGGGGCGGAAATGTTGTAGCGCCCACACAGTGGTTAATAGGGCCTTTTCGCATTCATTAAATTTCATTTCAACTTGGGAAAATGCCTTACTTGCATATGCAATGGTTTTGTGATTCAAATCGTGTTTTTGTGATAACACTGCTGACATACAATGTTCAGAAAAGCCTATTTCTATAAAGAAATCCCTGTCCTTTATGGGGTATGCTAAACATGGTGCCTTTACAAGACATTCCTTCAATCTAGCCACTGCATCAGACTGCTCTCTTTCCCATCTCCAGGGAGTATTTAGTTTAAGCAGTTTAGTCAATGGTTGAGTGATTTCTGCATAATTCTCAATGAACTTTCTGTTATAGCCTGTCATCCCTAATAAACTTTTTACTCCTTTCACATTTTTAGGATCTTTTAATCTTTGTATGGCCTCTATTTTCTTCCTTTGTGGATTTAGCCCATGTTCAGTCACTTCATGCCCTAGAAAGTTCACTTTTTTCTTGCACCATTGTGCTTTTTGCAAAGATACTTTGGCGCCTGCTTTCTGCAATTGGCCAAGCACATGTCTTATTTCATCAAAATGGCTTTTAAGGTTTTCATTTTTTATCAAGACATCATCCACATAAACTATTGTTCCTCTTTCCGCTGCATCTGGCATGGCCTTTCTCAAAAATATGCCAAATTCACTCCCACTATTGATGTACCCGAACGGAGCTCTAAGCCAGGCATATTGAGTCCTGTCAAATGTAAAGGAAAATAGGTGTTGTATCTCCTCTGCCAATGGCACACACCAATATCCAGATGTGAGATCTAACGTGGTAAATACATTTGAACCATGTATCTGAGCTAGGCCCTGATCAATGAATGGTAGTGGCCATCTAGATACTGGTACTCTTTTATTTAACTCTCTTAAGTCTGCACACAGCCGCCATTGACCATTTGGCTTTAACACACCTAAAATAGGCGTATTGGATGTGCTATGAATGGGCCTAATTATTCCCCGTGATTCCAAATTTTTAATAATCTCTGCCAATGATTCTAAACATGCCAGCGGTAGTCTATACTGGCGTACAAACACTGGATTTCTGCTACAACCTTCTGGTAGTGTGGCCACATGTAAATCAGTTAAACCACAATCATAAGCATCTTTTGCAAATACATCCTTAAACTCCATAAATATTTCCCTCAGATTGCGTCGATCCTCATCGCTGTCACATGCATCCGCTAAGGAGATCTGCTCTTCTACCATTCTGGAAAATTCTGGAAACTCTTCTGGTAAAGGAATCTCAGCGCTTTCCTCTAACTGTGTGGCTGTGTCTTTTTGTAGAGCTGCCACTTTCAAATATTTTGGCAGATCAGCTTCCACTTCAATGGGCTGATTTCCTGTTTCATTTTCATTTAAATTAAATATTATGCAATCCTCTTGATGGCAGCACACTGTCTCATTTGAATCATAAGGATACACAGAATGAATTTTAAATATTCCTTTGGGCTGAGAGTCCAGGTGTTCTGGCAACTCGCCCTTGGCATCTACATATTTTTCAGGAATATTCCCAATCACCATGTTATTTAAATCTGCCGTATAATGTGATTTTTGTATGGCCATTCCTAATGGGGAGTTTTCCTCTAAATGAATATCCTGACAACCTTTATTATTTACCATGATTTTTACAGATCCCTCACCAATGTCTACCAATGGAATGTATTCATAATCCAGGCCTTGCTGTTTTATGGATTCATTCAGGCATACAAATGCATCAGAGCCTTTCATCTGCTGTCCATTTTTGCATTTCAGTGTTATTGCAAACTGTTTTGTAAATGCAGGAACAATAGTATTTTTCCTCATCTGTAATTCGACTGCATAAGGAACTAGTTGTGCACAATGATAAGCCCTTCTTTTGTCTTCAAATTCAGGCGCCGGCCCACCTAGGCGTGACCATATTTTTTGATTAAGGAAATCTAACACCATACACATTCTGTGCATGATGTCATTGCCCATGTAAAATTCATTTTGTGCTCCACTCACTATCCATACATTATGGTAAATTGTTTTCTGCCCAATGCTAATTTTAAGCATGCATCTGCCTGTAATTCGGTTTTCAAAGTCTGGACTGTCCAACCCAGAAACATATTGATTTTTAATCCTAAATTTCGGGATTTCTTCCCTCTCCATAATTTTTTGCAACAATTTCTCATTAATGAAACTCCTTTCATGTTCAAGCGCTAAAGTGGCTTTTATTGTTTTAAGATAATCATTTATACCAACGTGAACCCATGGTTGCTCATCTTCTATGTGTATCTCTGCCAGAGTGGTAATGTGTTTCTCTGAATCTGTTTTAGGAACAATATTCTGTTTGCATGTATTCTCTTTTAAGTAAAAACGTAATGTGTGCTCATCTATAGCAGTCTGCCAATCTTTCCTTGGGTCCAAGTAGATTTGTACAGGTAGTTTTTCATTGTCGCTCTGATCTTTGTCTTGACACATTAATATAACAGTGACACTAGGTATGCAGCTATTCTGGAGATATACCTCCACAGCATCATTTGTTTTGGCAACGGTGTGACATTCTTTTATATTGCTGTTTTGTGATTTTAGTTTCTTAGGCCTCAATGGTTTTTTGGTTAAGGACCACAGCACTCCATTCACCCCATCTATGAGAGGAGACAATCTTTTCAGGCAATCTGTCCCCATCAGAAATGGAATTTCACAAATAGATGTGATCAATACCTCTTGTTTCATTCTGTGCTTTCCTATTTTTATGTCAACCTCAGTTCCACCTATGATGGGCACCTCCTCCCCATTAAAGTTATGCACTGGGCCTTGATTTGCCTTCACTGTGATCTGACTCTGTGGAGGCCTCCCTTCATTGATACTCTTTACCAGCTCCTTGGACATAATTGTGGCCTGTGCGCCAGTGTCAATCATAGCGAAGGTGTGGCATTTTTCTTCTACAGTGATGGGTGCATAATATCTGTCCTCAACTTCCTCTAATACACATAAGAAATGTGAATTCTTACTGATTTCAGGGCTCACCTTTCTCAGGTCTTTTTCACTTTTGGCTAAGCACATTGGTAAATGAAAAGACATTTTTCCCTCCTTTTTACCCATTTCTGTGCGAGATATTTTATTCATTTCTCCATGTTCAGAGGTTTTTTGGAGTGTGGCCACCGTTCGCCCATCCATCTGGGTAACATCAGAGACCACATTACAACCTTCCAACTGAACATGTGTAACAACATCATTCAGCAATTTGTCATTTTTTAATTCTGTGCATTTGTGATCATTTAGTGTAATACCAGCCCTTTCAGCCTCTTCAAAAATATGTGGCTCAAAGAATTTTTCAGGTGATTGACTTGTACCCTCCTTGTGAGTATTTCCTTTTTCTGTCTGTGTTTGGTCATTGTTTTGCTTGCCCAGGGAAGGAGCTATGGCATCCCCACTTACTCCCTGTTCACTGGTATTCCCCATGCATGAGTCATTTTTCTTAAATCTGTCCCTTTGTTCTTTTGGAATTCCTAATGTTTCTTTTTCATTTGTGCAAATCTTTACTGTTTTATTTAGCTCTAAGTTAAACCGTACCTCTTTTTTAGAAGTATTTGCACTTTCTATCACAATTTCATTTACTGGTACTTTCATTTTTAATCCATTAGCCACCTCAGAGTTGTCATGCAAAATTATATCAGAGCAATCTGTCATTTTGGCACTGCGATTATCATGAGTACTTAGTCACTTTTCGGAAGCCCCCCGGTCATTGCTATGGCCATCAGCCCCCTCTTTGGAAGGTTGTTTTTGCGCTGTATAGAGCTTTCCTATTTGCTCAGCTAACATTTTCACTTGGGCCTCAAGGCACTGGAACCTTTCCATCTCTCTAGGATCCTCTTTCTGTGGCCTAGGTCGATATTGGTTGTTTTCCCCCTGATTGGATCTATTCTGATACCTCTCAGGTGATGGATACCGGTTGGGATGGTTTCTGAACTCTTGATTCATTTGTGGAGGGGAGCGGGTTGCACCCATCCTTTGATTATAGTCCCCTGGTGGGGAATCATTGTACTGGCGTGGACTGTAGTTCACGTTTTGCCTCATGTCCTGTCTCTCAGATTGTGGGTACTGGCCCCTATGTTGATTTCCATTATCAGTAAATCGATCCACATATCGGGGCCTATCCTGATTACCATATATCATGGTGTTGGGATCAAACCTACTCTGTGTCCCCAATGACTGGTAGGGACCATCGTTTCTTTGATCTTGATTTTGTCTCTGGTTATTGTTCATACCTGCCATATCAGACCGGTATCTTACCCGGGGTCTATCTCCTAAATATCTAGGGCTGATGTAGCTCTCTCTATTACTAGGATCATGTGATTGGAACATTGGTACAGGAAATGGCGATCTTTGTTGATTACCCCTTTGTTCAGGTGTCACATTATTTTTACCTTGGCTTTGAGCAGACTCAAGGGACATTTTGGCTGACCTGATTTCCATTACTGTGGCTGAGGGTTCTTTAGATTTAGGCCTAGTATCTTTCATTTTATCACTTTCTCTACCCTGACAATAGAGTACCTCATATAGCTTTGTGCTTTGATGTACAATCCATTCAAGGGACTTGTCACGGTCAAATTCACGGACCAATTGGGATATGATGTCTTTCTGTAGCCCATAGAAGTATGCGGTTTTAAACTCATTGGAATTTGAGTCAAAAGATACATCAAAGCGAGAGAATGCTCTTTTTAAGTCTTGTAAAAATTGGCGAGGTGATGTATTAGGTCCAGCAGTAATAGTGTACGCGACTTTCTTTGCCTCCTGCAATGACTGAAAAGGAGAAAAATGACGCCTAATCTCTTTTTCAAACTCCAGCCATGTCACATTCTGCTGTTCATTTAATCCCCTTATGATGCTGGCCGTCCGGGCATCTAAAGTTAAATGAAAATATTGTCTGTACTGTTCCTTAGGTATCTGGAGCGCTTTAAAAATGTCATGCACCGCTTCTAAGTGATCCTCAATGCAGCATTCACCTCCCTTTTTAAATGGTTTGATCAGGGCTTTAATGGATTTCATTATTTTTATGGGGCTACTTGTTGCAATGCATGGAATTGCACTATTTTGTGATTCAATCCTGTTTTCAGGTGTATGAGATTGGTGGCTGCCCCCAATGGGAGTATCAAATCCCCCAAGGGCGCTGCAACCAAGTTCAGTCACCGGCCCAGTCACTGGGGCACTAGCTCTTTGGGCAGAGCTAGAATTCACCTCCACTCCATTGAATGTGGTACCCTGCCGCCTCTCCTGGGACCTGGGAATGCACATTTGCTGTTCTAAGTCCTTACACTTTTTAAGGAGTCTGTTGGCTTCATCATGCAAATAATTATTTTCATCACTCATTTTATTAATTGCCTCCTGCATATCACACATTTGCATTTGGCATTCATTGAACTCTTTATTTCTCTTGTCTCTTTCTTGGATCATTTTAATCATTTCTTGTTCTGCACTCTGGAGATCACCTTCTTTTTCGCAATGTTCTTTTTGTAAAATCTGCATTTCTGAAACAACCTCATCTTTATCCTGCCTAATGTGATCCACTAAGGCTTTTAAGTGTGTCAATTCTTGCTCACTATCTTCAAATTGTTTCTTGCTTTTGGATAACTGAGTATCAAAGTCTCTGCATTTTAATTGCATGTCTTTTTGGCATACATCCAATTCTGCTCTCAACATTTCCTGATTTTTACTTGCCCCATCTAATTCAGTCTTTAACCTGTTAATTAGCTGAGTATCATTCTCTTGCATTCGCAGGGACTTGTTTAAAATAAACCATATTTTGCCGCATAGCCGTATTAAACAGTCTTTCTCTGCACTTTTATCGGCTGCATTCAATAATCTTGTAAGGCAGACCTGAATTATGCTGCCTTCTGCAAAAATATTGTCTAGTTTTTCTTTCTGCACCTCACCCTGAATGCGGTTACTCCATTCTAAGGTACTGTTCGAAGACCAATTCCCATGTGCAAATAACTTTGCCTCTAAATATTGCACTAGATCTGAGAATGTGGTTTCCCTTTGTGACATTCTGAAATTCGTTTTTAGTGGCACACTGCTATTATAAAATGGGTTCCCTTTAATGTGCAAATGGCAGTGTGAGACACGCTTGCCACGCCCAGTAGGTACTCTATGATCACTTTCCCGGCCTGCAACGCACCATAAATATGTAGGGTATTTTGTGGAGATTTGGGGCCTGACGGTATTTTATTACCGCCGAAAAATAACTTAGCAATAATCACTCTTTGTATTCAGATTTGGCCATGTGCAATAATAATACAATGGACATGCATTATTTCAGCACCCAGACCTGCATATTTGGTATACGTGGTTGGTGGTATTTCGGTGAGCATAATTCCCTTGTTTTATTTGTGGCCCCAATGTCCAGAATCCCTTATCTTCGCTTAGATTTTTCGTGTGATCACTAGAGAGACCTCAGACCTGCATTCTAGGGATACCACATTTTCCAGTGATAGTGTTGGTGCGCCACCATGGGCAAACTCACTGACTTATTTACGACAGAGAGCTATATGTGGTAGTTTTGTGGTAATTTCCACTACCTTATATACGGTAGGGAGCTATGTTCAGAGAGTCTCTCTTCCCGTTGGCTCATGTACCTCCAACAAGTTATACTACAGTCACTCACAATTATTCATACTGATTCTGACATGCACACATCTGTCTTAAAATGACCATTGCACTGTTTAAAAATCTCCCCACATCATTGGCATTGTAATGGTAAATAGAAAATAAACCACCCGTCTGTTTTCAAATATTTTCTGTATTATAAAAGTTGCATTTAGACATGATCTCATTCTTTACAGAAATAAATAAAATGGTACAGTAAAAGCATTTTCTATGACACACTGCAATTATAGTGGCGGAGAACAGAACTTAAATTGCAACATTAGCACTTGATTAAGACACGCACGGGACTTTCATTTTTCTACACTGACTGCATATTTCCGTGCACACACACAGCTCCCCCAGTTAGGTAATTACCTTATCTGTTCAGAGGCTTCTCTCTGTGAATGTGGCTCTCTTGGATTAACTCCAGCAAAAAGGAACGCTTGCCTTCTCAAGCCGGGGTCATTGCCTGGAATTCTCAGCTTTTTCAGATAGGAATGCCTCTGCCAGTGGAAAGGTTTTTCTTTCAGCTTTCCCCAGTCTCGACTGCAGCAGGACACCGGAATTTGCATTCAGTCAGGACCCCACAGCCAGGTCTTCTCCCCAGTAGTGCAGAAAGATGTCTCCCTGTCTTTTTCCCTGATACTGCCCACTAAAACTTTCCTCTCAGCCCTCTTTATGACGTGTCCCAATGAAATCCATCATCTCTCATCCTCCTACTCTTCAACAATAGCTTCGCTTATACATTTGCAATTGTTGCAAATCTGACTTCCTCCTTCCTGCAGTTACTGTGCACAACAACACGGAGAATCAGGCAGAGAAGAGAAGAGAAAAATCTGCACACTTATTTAAATGGTTTTCAGAGTATGCCTAATTCTGCAGTAGAGAACACATTTTATTAGTGGGTTATATTAAAATAAGGTTTTATTAGTCAGGTTAATGGTTAATAGGTTAGCTGTTAATTTTCAAATGTGTCTCTAGCAATATAGGCATTTCAGGTGAAAAATAGTGTGCATTTTTAAATGAACACGTGTGCTTTTAACTGTAAAAATAGATTTGCATCTTATATGTTAAAATCGTTTTTTACTGAATAGTCTGTCTTTCCTTGTTAATCTGCTAACCCATATAGCAATGCACCGCACCCTTGTGGTGGTGGTGCTGCAAAAAAAATTGTGCTACTTGTGCAGTATTGCTGTACTGTGTACTGTAACACGCCAAATATCCTTACAGTTCCCATGTTGTATGTACTGTGTCCGTGCGTTTGTTGTCGAATCCTGAAGTTTTTAACCACTGTTCTCCCATACTAGGGGGGTCAACATCTACTGCTGTTCACAGGCTGAATGTATACGGCTGAAATCTTCAAGGCATTATCAGCTTTCCTGACTGTTTTGGAACGTGTATTTGCCATCTGTTAATGCAGTCGCCCTGTGTTCATCGTCCCTTCTAGTTTACAGGCTGCACTCCCCTGGTGATCACATTCTTCTCTCCAATGCAGGCTAACTACCAGCTGCTCCTCCTCATAGGCGTTCATCCTTTCTGTCCCTGCTCCCTGCACCGTTTCGCGTTGCATGTACTCGCTTCCCAGCTCTCTGGTTGAGATGCGTGTTCCCTGCCTTCTCTCCTCTTCCTACAGCCTTCCAATGAGCTCCACAAGATACAGTGTTCAGAATGCTTTATAACACCCATTATTCAATATATAGCCGTAACCCGCTAGACGTATTGAAACGTGCTAAAAACTAGCAAAAACAGCTAGAAAATGTACTTTCCTCGCGTTTTGGTAAATGCGAATTCTGGTGGATTCCCATTTTGTACTCTGTTCGTGCATTTGTTCAGTCGAATCCTGATGTTTTTAACCACTCGTCACCCATACAGGGGGGGGGGATCAAAATCTACTGTTCACAGGCTGAATGTATACTGCTGAAATCGTCAATGCATTATCGGGTAAACCGACTGTTCTGGAAAGTGTATTTGCCATCTGTTATTCCAGTCAGCATGTTTTCATCGTCCCTTCTTGTTTCAAGGCTGCACTCCCGTGGTGATCACATGCTCCTCTCCAGAGCAGGCTAACTACCAGCTGCTCCTCCTCATAGGCGTTCATCCTTTCTGTCCCTGCTCCCTGCACCGTTTCGCGTTGCATGTACTCGCTTCCCAGCTCTCTGGTTTAGATGCGTGTTCCCTGCCTTCTCTCCTCTTCCTACAGCCTTCCAATGAGCTCCACAAGATACAGTGTTCAGAATGCTTTATAACACCCATTATTCAACATATAGCTGTAACCCGCTAGACGTATTGAAACGTGCTAAAAACTAGCAAAAAAAGCTAGAAAATGTACTTCCCTCGCGTTTTGGTAAATGCAGGGTACACGCGTCTAAACCAGAGAGCAGGGAAGCGAGCATTTCAGCAGTATAAATCCAGCCTGTGAACAACACATTTTGACCCTCCCTTGTATGGGAGAAGAGTGGTTCAAAAGAACAGGATTCGACTGAACAAACGCACGAACAGAGTACAAAATGGGAATCCACCAGAATTCGCATTTACCAAAACGCGAGGAAAGTACATTTTCTAGCTGTTTCTGCTAGTTTTTAGCTCGTTTCAATACGTCTAGCGGGTTACGGCTATATGTTGAATAATGGGTGTTATAAAGCATTCTGAACACTGTATCTTGTGGAGCTCATTGGAAGGCTGTAGGAAGAGGAGAGAAGGCAGGGAACACGCATCTAAACCAGAGAGCTGGGAAGCGAGTACATGCAACACGAAACGGTGCAGGGAGCAGGGACAGAAAGGATGAACGCCTATGAGGAGGAGCAGCTGGTAGTCAGCCTGCTCTGGAGAGGAGAATGTGATCACCAGGGGAGTGCAGCCTGTAAAGTAGAAGGGACGATGAACACAGGGCGACTGCATTAACAGATGGCAAATACACGTTCCAAAACAGTCAGGAAAGCTGATAATGCCTTGAAGATTTCAGCCGTATACATTCAGCCTGTGAACAGCAGTAGATGTTGACCCCCCCTTGTATGGGAGAACAGTGGTTAAAAACTTCAGGATTCGACAACAAACGCACGGACACAGTACATACATGGGAACCCATCAGAATTAGCATTTACAAAAACGCGAGGAAAGTACATTTTCTAGCTGTTTTTGCTAGTTTACAGCACGTTTCAATACGTCTAGCGGGTTACGGCTATATGTTGAATAATGGGTGTTATAGAGCATTCTGAGCACTGTGTATCTTTTGGAGCTCATTTGTTGATTTGAAGGCAGCGGGAAGAGGAGTGAAGGCAGGGAACATGCGTCTAAACCAGAGAGCTGGGAAGCGAGTACTTGCAACGCGAAAAGGGCAGAAAGGAAGGCCTCTGAGAAGGAAAAGCGTCTAAACCAGAGAGCAGGGAAGCGAGTGTTTGCAACGCGAAACGGTGCAGGCAGCAGGGACAGAAAGGGAGAACTCCTCTGAGGAGGAACAGCTGGCAGTTAGCCTTCTTTGGAGATGAGAACTTGATCACCACGGGAGAGGATTGTTGAGAGGGTTACAGAGGGGGAGGTCTGAGATCAGAAAATCCTGAGTATTCCCTGCAGTGTGTAGGGCCAGCGACATGAAGAGTTGCAGATCTCGTAAAAGTCCAGGTCAGGAAGCATACAGGTTCATGTTGAATTCTCCAAGTAGGGGGAGTTGAGTGGTAGGAGGCTAGGATGGAGAAGTCCATCCACTGAGAGAGGAAGGGGGTAGGCAAATAGCCACGGTGAGAGAATGACCAGGAGAGAATGCATGCAGACAAGGCATTCGTGATAGGAGTCGGCCTGCAAAGGAAATCAATTTACTACAGGAATCAAGGATACTCCCCCTCAAGAACGGTTGGATCTGGGCATGGAGAGGAACTTGTCATCAGGGAGGAAAGTGTCAAAGCTCGAGACAGCGCTGGCCGTCAACCATGTCTCGGTTAGACCAAGGACATCAAGGTCGGGTTCTTCCAGGAAATGGCAGATGTCAGATGAGTGTTTGAAACTGAGTGAGAGATGAGAGTGGGGAGGGGTACAAATCAGTAATCCCTGAGGAGGTGTAGAAGGAGCCTGACCTCGGGCAGATGAGGAAGGAGAGAGGAAAGGAAGCTGAAGAAAGGAGAGAAGAGACAGCAGGAGTGCATGATCAATCCGGGAGCTAGGAGTGGTGCGAAGGTTAGACGGGGAGGTCTGAGTCTCAGGATTGGAATGGGAAGTTCGATATCACATGTCATGCTATAGGAAGAGTCTCAGGATTGGAATGGGAAGGAGTTGGATATGACATCTCTTGTTATAGGGAGGGTCTCACGTTTGGTATTAGAAGCACTGAGATATCAAATCACATCCTTTAGGAAGGGACTCGAGTTTGGTATTTTAAGGAGTGAGATAGTAAATCTCATCCTATCGGAAGGGTCTCGGGTTTGGTATTGGAAGAAATGAGATTTCAAATCTCAGGCTGTGGGAATGGTCTCGGGTTTGGTATTGGAAGGGTGAGAAATCACATTTCATGCTACAGGAAGGATCAAAAGTTTGGAATGGGAAGGAGTTGGATTTCACATATACTACGGGAAGGGCCTCAGGTTTGGTATTAGAAGCATAGAGATATCACATCTCATGTTATAGGAAGGGTCTCAGTTTTGATATTAGAAGCATTGCGATATCACATATGCTATTGGAAGGGTCTCAGTATTGGAATTGGAAGGAGTTGGATATCACATCTCATGCTATAGGGAGGTTCTCAGGTTTGATATTAGAAGCATTGAGATATCCCATCTCATGTTATGGGACGGGTCTCAGGTTTGTTATTAGAATCATTGAGATATCATATTGCATGCTGTAGGGTCTAAGGATTGGAATGGGAAGGACTTGGATATCACATCTCATGCTATAGGTAGGCTCTCAGGTTTGGAAAGGGAAGGAGTTGGATATCACATTTCATGTTAGAGGAAGGATCTCAGGTTTGGTATTAGAGGCATTGAGATATCACATCTCATGCTATAGGAAGGGTCTCAGGTTGGAATGGGAAGGAGTTGGATATCACATCTCATGTTATAGGAAGGGCCTCAGGGATGGAATGGGAAGGACTTGGATATCACATCTCATGCTATAGGAAGGCTCTCAGGTTAGGAAGGGGAAAGAGTTGGATATCACATTTCATGTTAGAGGTAGGATCTCAGGTTTGGTATTAGTGGCATTGAGATATCACATCTCATGCTATCAGAAGGGTCTCAGGATTGGAATGGGAAGGAGTTGGATATCACATCTCATGCTAAAGGGAGGGTCTCAGGTTTGGAAGGGGAAGGATTTGGATATCACATCTCATGTTATAGGAAGGATCTCAGGTTTGGTATTAGAAGCATTGAGATATCACATCTCATGTTATCGGAAGGATCTCAGGTTTGGTATTAGAAGTATTGAGATATCACATCTCATGCTATAGGAAGGGTCTCAGGATTGGAATGGGAAGGAGTTGGATATCACATCTCATGCTAAAGGAAGGGTCTCAGGTTTGGTGGAAGCATTGAAATATCACATCTCATGCTATAGGAAGGGTCTCAGGATTGGAAAGGGAAGGACTTAGATATCACATATCATGCTGTAGGGAGGGTCTTAGTTTTGATATTAGAAGCATTGAGATATCACATCTCATGCTATCGGAAGTGTCTCAGGATTGGAATGGGAAGGAGCTGGATATCACATCTCATGCTAAAGGAAGGGTCTCAGGTTTGGAACGGGAAGGAGTTGGATATCCGATCTCATGTTATAGGAAGGGTCTCAGGTTTGGTATAAGCATTGAGATATCACATCTCTGCTATCGGAAGTGTCTCAGGATTGGAATGGGAAGGAGTTGGATATCCCATTTCATGTTATAGGACGGGTCTCAGGATTGTTATTAGAATCATTGAGATATCATATTGCATGCTGTAGGAAGGGTCTAAGGATTGGAATGGGAAGGACTTGGATATCACATCTCATGCTATAGATAGTCTCTCAGGTTTGGAAAGGGAAGGAGTTGGATATCACATTTCATGTTAGAGGAAGGATCTCAGGTTTGGTATTAGAGGCATTGAGATATCACATCTGATGCTATAGGAAGGGTCTCCGGATTGGAATGGGAAGGAGTTGGATATCACATCTCATGCTATAGGAAGGGTCTCAGGTTTGGTATAAGCATTGAGATATCACATCTCATGCTATAGGAAGGGTCTCAGGATTGGAATGGAAGGAGTTGGATATCACATCTCATGTTATAGGAAGGATCTCAGGTTTGGTATTAGAAGTATTGAGATATCACATCTCATGCTATAGGAAGGGTCTCAGGATTGGAATGGGAAGGAGTTGGATATCACATCTCATGCTAAAGGAAGGGTCTCAGGTTTGGTAGAAGCATTGAGATATCACATCTCATGCTATAGGAAGGGTCTCAGGATTGGAGAGGGAAGGACTTAGATATCACATATCATGCTATAGGGAGGGTCTCAGTTTTGATATTAGAAGCATTGAGATATCACATCTCATGCTATCGGAAGTGTCTCAGGATTGGAATGGGAAGGAGCTGGATATCACATCTCATGCTAAAGGAAGGGTCTCAGGTTTGGAACGGGAAGGAGTTGGATATCCGATCTCATGTTATAGGAAGGGTCTCAGGTTTGGTATAAGCATTGAGATATCACATCTCTGCTATCGGAAGTGTCTCAGGATTGGAATGGGAAGGAGTTGGATATCCCATTTCATGTTATAGGACGGGTCTCAGGATTGTTATTAGAATCATTGAGATATCATATTGCATGCTGTAGGAAGGGTCTAAGGATTGGAATGGGAAGTACTTGGATATCACATCTCATGCTATAGATAGGCTCTCAGGTTTGGAAAGGGAAGGAGTTGGATATCACATTTCATGTTAGAGGAAGGATCTCAGGTTTGGTATTAGAGGCATTGAGATATCACATCTGATGCTATAGGAAGGGTCTCAGGATTGGAATGGGAAGGAGTTGGATATCACATCTCATGCTATAGGAAGGGTCTCAGGTTTGGTATAAGCATTGAGATATCACATCTCATGCTATAGGAAGGGTCTCAGGATTGGAATGGAAGGAGTTGGATATCACATCTCATGTTATAGGAAGGATCTCAGGTGTGGTATTAGAAGCATTGAGATGTCACATCTCATGATATCGGAAGGGTCTCAGGATTGGAATGGGAAGGAGTTGGATATCACATCTCATGATATCGGAAGGGTCTCAGGATTGGAATGAAGGAGTTGGATATCACATCTCATGCTATAGGAAGGGTCTCAGGTTTGGTATAAGCATAGAGTTATCACATCTCTGCTATCGGAAGGGTCTCAGGATTGGAATGGGAAGGAGTTGGATTTCCCATCTCATGTTATAGGAAGAGTCTCAGGTTTGGTATTAGAAGCATTGAGATATCACATCTCTGTTATCGGAAGGGTCTCAGGATTGGAATGGGAAGGAGTTGGATATTCCCATCTCATGTTATAGGAAGGGTCTCAGGTTTGGTATTAGAAGCATTGAGATATCACATCTCATGCTATAGGAAGGGTCTCAGGATTGGAATGGGAAGGACTTGGATATCACATCTCATGCTATAGGGAGGGTCTCAAGTTTGATATTAGAATCATTGAGATATCACATCTCATGATAATGGAAGGGTCTCAGGATTGGAATGGGAAGGAGTTGGATATCACATCTCATGATAAAGGACGGGTCTAAGGTTTGGAAGGGGAAGGATTTGGATATCACATCTCATGTTATAGGACGGGTCTCAGGTTTGGTATTAGAAGCATTGAGATATCAAGTATCATGGTATAGGAAGGGTCTCAGAATTGGAATGGGAAGGAGTTGGTTATCACATCTCAAGCTATAGGAAGGGTCTCAGGATTGGAATGGGAAGGAGTTTGATATCACATCTCATGCCATAGTATGGGTCTCAGGTTTGGTAGAAGCATTGGGATATCACATCTCATGCTATCGGAAGGGTATCAGGATTGGATTTGGAAGGAGTTGGATATCCCATCTCATGCTATAGGAAGGGTCTCAGGTTGGAATGGGAAGGAGTTGGATATCACATCTCATGTTATAGGAAGGGTCTCAGGATTGGAATGGGAAGGACTTGGATATCACATCTCATGCTATAGGAAGGCTCTCAGGTTTGGAAGGGGAAAGAGTTGGATATCACATTTCATGTTAGAGGTGGGATCTCAGGTTTGGTATTAGAAGCATTGAGATATCACATCTCATGCTATCAGAAGGGTCTCAGGATTGGAATGGGAAGGAGTTGGATATCACATCTCATGCTAAAGGGAGGGTCTCAGGTTTGGAAGGGGAAGGATTTGGATATCACATCTCATGCTATAGGGAGGTTCTCAGGTTTGATATTAGAAGCATTGAGATATCACATCTCATGCTATCGGAAGGGTCTCAGGATTGGAATGGGAAGGAGTTGGATATCCCATCTCATGTTATGGGACGGGTCTCAGGTTTGTTATTAGAATCATTGAGATATCATATTGCATGCTGTAGGAAGGGTCTAAGGATTGGAATGGGAAGGACTTGGATATCACATCTCATGCTATAGGTAGGCTCTCAGGTTTGAAAAGGGAAGGAGTTGGATATCACATTTCATGTTAGAGGAAGGATCTCAGGTTTGGTATTAGAGGCATTGAGATATCACATCTCATGCTATAGGAAGGGTCTCAGGTTGGAATGGGAAGGAGTTGGATATCACATCTCATGTTATAGGAAGGGTCTCAGGATTGGAATGGGAAGGAGTTGGATATCACATCTCATGCCATAGTATGGGTCTCAGGTTTGGTAGAAGCATTGGGATATCACATCTCATGCTATCGGAAGGGTATCAGGATTGGATTTGGAAGGAGTTGGATATCCCATCTCATGTTATAGGAAGGGTCTCAGGATTGGAATGGGAAGGAGTTGGATATCACATCTCATGTTATAGGAAGGGTCTCAGGATTGGAATGGGAAGGACTTGGATATCACATCTCATGCTATAGGAAGGCTCTCAGGTTTGGAAGGGGAAAGAGTTGGATATGACTTTTCATGTTAGAGGTAGGATCTCAGGTTTGGTATTAGAGGCATTGAGATATCACATCTCATGCTATCAGAAGGGTCTCAGGATTGGAATGGGAAGGAGTTGGATATCACATCTCATGCTAAAGGGAGGGTCTCAGGTTTGGAAGGGGAAGGATTTGGATATCACATCTCATGTTATAGGAAGGATCTCAGGTTTGGTATTAGAAGCATTGAGATATCACATCTCATGCTATCGGAAGGATCTCAGGTTTGGTATTAGAAGCATTGAGATATCACATCTCATGCTATCAGAAGGGTCTCAGGATTGGAATGGGAAGGAGTTGGATATCACATCTCATGCTAAAGGGAGGGTCTCAGGTTTGGAAGGGGAAGGATTTGGATATCACATCTCATGTTATCGGAAGGATCTCAGGTTTGGTATTAGAAGTATTGAGATATCACATCTCATGCTATAGGAAGGGTCTCAGGATTGGAATGGGAAGGAGTTGGATATCACATCTCAAGCTATAGGAAGGGTCTCAGGTTTGGTATAAGCATTGAGATATCACATCTCATGCTATAGGAAGGTTCTCAGGATTGGAATGGGAAGGAGTTGCATATCACATCTCATGTTATAGGAAAGATCTCAGGTTTGGTATTAGAAGCATTGAGACATCACATCTCATGTTATAGGAAGGGTCTCAGGATTGGAATGGGAAGAAGTTGGATATCACATCTCATGCTATAGGAAGGGTCTCAGGTTTGGCATAAGCATTGAGATATCACATCTCATGCTATAAGAAGGGTCTCAGGATTGGAATGGGAAGGAGTTGGATATCACATCTCATGCTAAAGGGAGGGTCTCAGGTTTGGATGGGGAAGGATTTGAATATCACATCACATGTCATAGGAAGGATCTCAGGTTTGGTATTAGAAGCATTGAGATATCACATCTCATGCGATCGGAATGGTCTCAGGATTGGAATGGGAAGGAGTTGGATATCACATCTCATGCTATAGGAAGGGTCTCAGGTTTGGAACGGGAAGGAGTTGGATATCACATCTCATGTTATAGGAAAGATCTCAGGTTTGGTATTAGAAGCATTGAGACATCACATCTCTGCAATTGGAAGTGTCTCAGGATTAGGATGGGAAGGAGTTGGATATCACATCTCATGTTATAGGAAAGATCTCAGGTTTGGTATTAGAAGCATTGAGACATCACATCTCATGTTATAGGAAGGGTCTCAGGATTGGAATGGGAAGAAGTTGGATATCACATCTCATGCTATAGGAAGGGTCTCAGGTTTGGTATAAGCATTGAGATATCACATCTCATGCTATAGGAAGGGTCTCAGGATTGGAATGGGAAGGACTTGGATATCACATCTCATGCTATAGGCAGGGTCTCAGGTTTGGAAAGGGAAGGAGTTGGATATCACATTTCATGTTAGAGGTAGGATCTCAGGTTTGGTATTAGAGGCATTGAGATATCACATATCATGCTATCAGAAGGGTCTCAGGATTGGAAAGGGAAGGAGTTGGATATCACATCTCATGCTAAAATGAGGGTCTCAGGTTTGGAAGGGGAAGGATTTGGATATCACATCTCATGTTATAGGAAGGATCTCAGGTTTGGTATTAGAAGCATTGAGATATCACATCTCATGCTATCGGAAGTATCTGAGGTTTGGTATTAGAGGCATTGAGATATCACATCTCATGCTATCATAAGGGTCTCAGGATTGGAATGGGAAGGAGTTGGATATCACATCTCATGCTAAAGGGAGGGTCTCAGGTTTGGAAAGGGAAGGATTTCAATATCACATCACATGTTATAGGAAGGATCTCAGGTTTGGTATTAGAGGCATTGAGATATCACATCTCATGCTATCGGAAGGGTCTCAGGATTGGAATGGGAAGGCTATGGATATCACATCTCATGCTATAGGAAGGGTCTCAGGTTTGGAATGGGAAGGAGTTGGATATCACATCTCATGTTATAGGAAGAGTCTCAGGTTTGGTATAAGCATTGAGATATCACATCTCTGCAATCGGAAGTGTCTCAGGATTGGGATGGGAAGGATTTGGATATCACATCTCATGCTATAGGAAGGGTCTCAGGTTTGGAACGGGAAGGAGTTGGATATCACATCTCATGTTATAGGAAGAGTCTCAGGTTTGGTATAAGCATTGAGATATCACATCTCTGCAATCGGAAGTGTCTCAGGATTGGAACGGGAAGGAGTTGGATATCCCATCTCATGTTATAGGACTGGTCTCAGGTTTGGTATTAGAAGCATTGAGATATCACATTGCATGCTGTAGGAAGGGTCTCAGGTTTGGAATGGGAAGGAATTGGATATCACATCTCATGTCATAGGAAGGATCTCAGGTTTGGTATTAGAAGCATTGAGATATCACATCTCATGCTATAGGAATGGTCTCAGGACTGGAATGGGAAGGAGTTGGATATTACATTCTTGCTATGGGAAGGGTCTCATGTTTGGAATTGGAAGGAGTTGGATATCACATATGCTATAGGAAGGGTCTCAGGTTTGGAATGGGAAGGAGTTGGATATCACATCTCATGTTATAGGAAGGGTCTCAGGTTTGGTATTAAAAGCATTGAGATATCACATCTCTGCTATCGGAAGTGTCTCAGGATTGGAATGGGAAGGAGTTGGATATCCCATCTCATGTTATAGGACGGGTCTCAGGTTTGTTATTAGGATCATTGAGATATCATATTGCATGCTATAGGAAGGGTCTAAGGATTGGAATGGGAAGGACTTGGATATCACATCTCATGCTATAGGTAGGCTCTCAGGTTTGGAAAGGGAAGGAGTTGGATATCACATCTCATGCTATAGGAAGGGTCTCAGGTTTGGTATAAGCATTGAGATATGACATCTCATGCTATAGGAAGGGTCTCAGGATTGGAATGGGAAGGATATGTATATGACATCTCATGCCATAGGAAGGGTCTCAGGTTTGGTATAAGCATTGAGATATCACATCTCTGCTTTTGGAAGGGTCTCAGGATTGGAATGGGAAGGAGTTGGATATCCCATCTCATGTTATAGGAAGAGTCTCAGGTTTGGTATTAGAAGCATTGAGATATCACATCTCATGCTATAGGAAGTGTCTCAGGATTGGAATGGGAAGGAATTGGATATCACATCTCATGCTATAGGAAGGGTCTCAGGTTTGGCATAAGCATTGAGATATCACATCTCATGCTATAAGAAGGGTCTCAGGATTGGAATGGGAAGGAGTTGGATATCACATCTCATGCTAAAGGGAGGGTCTCAGGTTTGGATGGGGAAGGAGTTGGATATCACATCTCATGTTATAGGAAAGATCTCAGGTTTGGTATTAGAAGCATTGAGACATCACATCTCATGTTATAGGAAGGGTCTCAGGATTGGAATGGGAAGAAGTTGGATATCACATCTCATGCTATAGGAAGGGTCTCAGGTTTGGTATAAGCATTGAGATATCACATCTCATGCTATAGGAAGGGTCTCAGGATTGGAATGGGAAGGACTTGGATATCACATCTCATGCTATAGGCAGGGTCTCAGGTTTGGAAAGGGAAGGAGTTGGATATCACATTTCATGTTAGAGGTAGGATCTCAGGTTTGGTATTAGAGGCATTGAGATATCACATCTCATGCTATCAGAAGGGTCTCAGGATTGGAATGGGAAGGAGTTGGATATCACATCTCATGCTAAAATGAGGGTCTCAGGTTTGGAAGGGGAAGGATTTGGATATCACATCTCATGTTATAGGAAGGATCTCAGGTTTGGTATTAGAAGCATTGAGATATCACATCTCATGCTATCGGAAGTATCTGAGGTTTGGTATTAGAGGCATTGAGATATCACATCTCATGCTATCATAAGGGTCTCAGGATTGGAATGGGAAGGAGTTGGATATCACATCTCATGCTAAAGGGAGGGTCTCAGGTTTGGAAAGGGAAGGATTTCAATATCACATCACATGTTATAGGAAGGATCTCAGGTTTGGTATTAGAGGCATTGAGATATCACATCTCATGCTATCGGAAGGGTCTCAGGATTGGAATGGGAAGGCTATGGATATCACATCTCATGCTATAGGAAGGGTCTCAGGTTTGGAATGGGAAGGAGTTGGATATCACATCTCATGTTATAGGAAGAGTCTCAGGTTTGGTATAAGCATTGAGATATCACATCTCTGCAATCGGAAGTGTCTCAGGATTGGGATGGGAAGGATTTGGATATCACATCTCATGCTATAGGAAGGGTCTCAGGTTTGGAACGGGAAGGAGTTGGATATCACATCTCATGTTATAGGAAGAGTCTCAGGTTTGGTATAAGCATTGAGATATCACATCTCTGCAATCGGAAGTGTCTCAGGATTGGAACGGGAAGGAGTTGGATATCCCATCTCATGTTATAGGACTGGTCTCAGGTTTGGTATTAGAAGCATTGAGATATCACATTGCATGCTGTAGGAAGGGTCTCAGGTTTGGAATGGGAAGGAATTGGATATCACATCTCATGTCATAGGAAGGATCTCAGGTTTGGTATTAGAAGCATTGAGATATCACATCTCATGCTATAGGAATGGTCTCAGGACTGGAATGGGAAGGAGTTGGATATTACATTCTTGCTATGGGAAGGGTCTCATGTTTGGAATTGGAAGGAGTTGGATATCACATATGCTATAGGAAGGGTCTCAGGTTTGGAATGGGAAGGAGTTGGATATCACATCTCATGTTATAGGAAGGGTCTCAGGTTTGGTATTAAAAGCATTGAGATATCACATCTCTGCTATCGGAAGTGTCTCAGGATTGGAATGGGAAGGAGTTGGATATCCCATCTCATGTTATAGGACGGGTCTCAGGTTTGTTATTAGGATCATTGAGATATCATATTGCATGCTATAGGAAGGGTCTAAGGATTGGAATGGGAAGGACTTGGATATCACATCTCATGCTATAGGTAGGCTCTCAGGTTTGGAAAGGGAAGGAGTTGGATATCACATCTCATGCTATAGGAAGGGTCTCAGGTTTGGTATAAGCATTGAGATATGACATCTCATGCTATAGGAAGGGTCTCAGGATTGGAATGGGAAGGATATGTATATGACATCTCATGCCATAGGAAGGGTCTCAGGTTTGGTATAAGCATTGAGATATCACATCTCTGCTTTTGGAAGGGTCTCAGGATTGGAATGGGAAGGAGTTGGATATCCCATCTCATGTTATAGGAAGAGTCTCAGGTTTGGTATTAGAAGCATTGAGATATCACATCTCATGCTATAGGAAGTGTCTCAGGATTGGAATGGGAAGGAATTGGATATCACATCTCATGCTATAGGGAGGGTCTCAAGTTTGATATTAGAAGCATTGAGATATCACATCTCATGCTATAGGAAGGGTCTCAGGATTGGAATGGAAGGAGTTGGATATCACATCTCATGTTATAGGAAGGATCTCAGGTTTGGTATTAGAAGCATTGAGACATCACATCTCATGCTATAGGAAGGGTCTCAGGATTGTAATGGGAAGGAGTTGGATCTCACATCTCATGCTATATGAAGGGTCTCAGGTTTGGTATAAGCATTGAGATATCACATCTCATGCTATAGGAAGGGTCTCAGGATTGGAATGGGAAGGAGTTGTATATGACATCTCATGCCGTAGGAAGGGTCTCAGGTTTGGTATAAGCATTGAGATATCACATCTCTGCTATCGGAAGGGTCTCAGGATTGGAATGGGAAGGAGTTGGATATCCCATCTCATGTTATAGGAAGAGTCTCAGGTTTGGTATTAGAAGCATTGAGATATCACATCTCATGCTATAGGAAGGGTCTCAGGATTGGAATGGGAAGGAGTTGGATATCACATCTCATGCTATAGGAAGGGTCTCAGGTTTGGTATAAGCAGTGAGATATCACATCTCATGCTATAGGAAGTGTCTCAGGATTGGAATGGGAAGAAGTTGGATATCACATCTCATGTTATAGGAAGGATCTCAGGTTTGGTATAAGCATTGAGATATCACATCTCTGTTATCGGAAGGGTCTCAGGATTGGAATGGGAAGGAGTTGGATATTCCCATCTCATGTTATAGGAAGGGTCTCAGGTTTGGTATTAGAAGCATTGAGATATCACATCTCATGCTATAGGAAGGGTCTCAGGATTGGAATGGGAAGGACTTGGATATCACATCTCATGCTATAGGGAGGGTCTCAAGTTTGATATTAGAAGCATTGAGATATAACATCTCATGATATCGGAAGGGTCTCAGGATTGGAATGGGAAGGAGTTGGATATCACATCTCATGATAAAGGAGGGTCTAAGGTTTGGAAGGGGAAGGATTTGGATATCACATCTCATGTTATAGGACGGGTCTCAGGTTTGGTATTAGAAGCATTGAGATATCAAGTCTCATGGTATAGGAAGGGTCTCAGAATTGGAATGGGAAGGAGTTGGATATCACATCTCAAGCTATAGGAAGGGTCTCAGGATTGGAATGGGAAGGAGTTTGATATCACATCTCATGCCATAGTATGGGTCTCAGGTTTGGTAGAAGCATTGGGATATCACATCTCATGCTATCGGAAGGGTATCAGGATTGGATTTGGAAGGAGTTGGATATCCCATCTCATGCTATAGGAAGGGTCTCAGGTTGGAATGGGAAGGAGTTGGATATCACATCTCATGTTATAGGAAGGGTCTCAGGATTGGAATGGGAAGGACTTGGATATCACATCTCATGCTATAGGTAGGCTCTCAGGTTTGGAAGGGGAAAGAGTTGGATATCACATTTCATGTTAGAGGTAGGATCTCAGGTTTGGTATTAGAGGCATTGAGATATCACATCTCATGCTATCAGAAGGGTCTCAGTATTGGAATGGGAAGGAGTTGGATATCACATCTCATGCTAAAGGGAGGGTCTCAGGTTTGGAAGGGGAAGGATTTGGATATCACATCTCATGTTATAGGAAGGATCTCAGGTTTGGTATTAGAAGCATTGAGATATCACATCTCATGCTATCGGAAGGATCTCAGGTTTGGTATTAGAGGCATTGAGATATCACATCTCATGCTATCAGAAGGGTCTCAGGATTGGAATGGGAAGGAGTTGGATATCACATCTCATGCTAAAGGGAGGGTCTCAGGTTTGGAAGGGGAAGGATTTGGATATCACATCTCATGTTATAGGAAGGATCTCAGGTTTGGTATTAGAAGCATTGAGATATCACATCTCATTCTATCGGAAGTATCTCAGGTTTGGTATTAGAGGCATTGAGATATCACATCTCATGCTATCATAAGGGTCTCAGGATTGGAATGGGAAGGAGTTGGATATCACATCTCATGCTAAAGGGAGGGTCTCAGGTTTGGAAGGGGAAGGATTTGAATATCACATCACATGTTATAGGAAGGATCTCAGGTTTGGTATTAGAGGCATTGAGATATCACATCTCATGCTATCGGAAGGGTCTCAGGATTGGAATGGGAAGGCTATGGATATCACATCTCATGCTATAGGAAGGGTCTCAGGTTTGGAAGGGGAAGGAGTTGGATATCACATCTCATGTTATAGGAAGAGTCTCAGGTTTGGTATAAGCATTGAGATATCACATCTCTGCAATCGGAAGTGTCTCAGGATTGGAACGGGAAGGAGTTGGATATCCCATCTCATGTTATAGGACTGGTCTCAGGTTTGGTATTAGAAGCATTGCGATATCACATCGCATGCTGTAGGAAGGGTCTCAGGTTTGGAATGGGAAGGAATTGGATATCACATCTCATGTCATAGGAAGGATCTCAGGTTTGGTATTAGAAGCATTGAGATATCACATCTCATGCTATAGGAATGGTCTCAGGATTGGAATGGGAAGGAGTTGGATATTACATTCTTGCTATGGGAAGGGTCTCATGTTTGGAATTGGAAGGAGTTGGATATCACATATGCTATAGGAAGGGTCTCAGGTTTGGAATGGGAAGGAGTTGGATATCCCATCTCATGTTATAGGACGGGTCTCAGGTTTGTTATTAGAATCATTGAGATATCATATTGCATGCTATAGGAAGGGTCTAAGGATTGGAATGGGAAGGACTTGAATATCACATCTCATGCTATAGGTAGGCTCTCAGGTTTGGAAAGGGAAGGAGTTGGATATCACATTTCATGTTAGAGGAAGGATCTCAGGTTTGGTATTAGAGGCATTGAGATATCACATCTCATGCTATAGGAAGGGTCTCAGGATTGGAATGGGAAGGAGTTGGATATCACATCTCATGCTAAAGGGAGGGTCTCAGGTTTGGAAGGGGAAGGATTTGGATATCACATCTCATGTTATAGGAAGGATCTCAGGTTTGGTATTAGAGGCATTGAGATATCACATCTCATGCTATCGGAAGGGTCTCAGGATTGGAATGGGAAGGCTATGGATATCACATCTCATGCTATAGGAAGGGTCTCAGGTTTGGAACGGGAAGGAGTTGGATATCACATCTCATGTTATAGGAAGAGTCTCAGGTTTGGTATAAGCATTGAGATATCACATCTCATGCTATCGGAAGTATCTGAGGTCTGGTATTAGAGGCATTGAGATATCACATCTCATGCTATCATAAGGGTCTCAGGATTGGAATGGGAAGGAGTTGGATATCACATCTCATGCTAAAGGGAGGGTCTCAGGTTTGGAAGGGGAAGGATTTGAATATCACATCACATGTTGTAGGAAGGATCTCAGGTTTGGTATTAGAGGCATTGAGATATCACATCTCATGCTATCGGAAGGGTCTCAGGATTGGAATGGGAAGGCTATGGATATCACATCTCATGCTATAGGAAGGGTCTCAGGTTTGGAACGGGAAGGAGTTGGATATCACATCTCATGTTATAGGAAGAGTCTCAGGTTTGGTATAAGCATTGAGATATCACATCTCTGTAATCGGAAGTGTCTCAGGATTGGGATGGGAAGGATTTGGATATCAGATCTCATGCTATAGGAAGGGTCTCAGGTTTGGAACGGGAAGGAGTTGGATATCACATCTCATGTTATAGGAAGAGTCTCAGGTTTGGTATAAGCATTGAGATATCACATCTCTGCAATCGGAAGTGTCTCAGGATTGGAACGGGAAGGAGTTGGATATCCCATCTCATGTTATAGGACTGGTCTCAGGTTTGGTATTAGAAGCATTGAGATATCACATCTCATGCTATAGGAATGGTCTCAGGATTGGAATGGGAAGGAGTTGGATATTACATTCTTGCTATGGAAAGGGTCTCATGTTTGGAATTGGAAGTAGTTGGATATCACATATGCTATAGGAAGGGTCTCAGGTTTGGAATTGGAAGGAGTTGGATATCACATCTCATGTTATAGGAAGGGTCTCGGGTTTGGTATTAGAAGCATTGAGATATCACATCTCTGCTATCGGAAGTGTCTCAGGATTGGAATGGGAAGGAGTTGGATATCCCATCTCATGTTATAGGACGGGTCTCAGGTTTGTTATTAGAATCATTGAGATATCATATTGCATGCTATAGGAAGGGTCTAAGGATTGGAATGGGAATGACTTGGATATCACATCTCATGCTATAGGTAGGCTCTCAGGTTTGGAAAGGGAAGGAGTTGGATATCACATTTCATGTTAGAGGAAGGATCTCAGGTTTGGTATTAGAGGCATTGAGATATCACATCTCATGCTATAGGAAGGGTCTCAGGATTGGAATGGGAAGGAGTTGGATATCACATCTCATGCTATAGGAAGGGTCTCAGGTTTGGTATAAGCATTGAGATATCACATCTCATGCTATAGGAAGGGTCTCAGGATTGGAATGGGAAGGATATGTATATGACATCTCATGCCATAGGAAGGGTCTCAGGTTTGGTATAAGCATTGAGATATCACATCTCTGCTTTTGGAAGGGTCTCAGGATTGGAATGGGAAGGAGTTGGATATCCCATCTCATGTTATAGGAAGAGTCTCAGGTTTGGTATTAGAAGCATTGAGATATCACATCTCATGCTATAGGAAGTGTCTCAGGATTGGAATGGGAAGGAATTGGATATCACATCTCATGCTATAGGGAGGGTCTCAAGTTTGATATTAGAAGCATTGAGATATCACATCTCATGCTATAGGAAGGGTCTCAGGATTGGAATGGAAGGAGTTGGATATCACATCTCATGTTATAGGAAGGATCTCATGTTTGGTATTAGAAGCATTGAGACATCACATCTCATGCTATAGGAAGGGTCTCAGGATTGTAATGGGAAGGAGTTGGATCTCACATCTCATGCTATATGAAGGGTCTCAGGTTTGGTATAAGCATTGAGAAATCACATCTCATGCTATAGGAAGGGTCTCAGGATTGGAATGGGAAGGAGTTGTATATGACATCTCATGCCGTAGGAAGGGTCTCAGGTTTGGCATAAGCATTGAGATATCACATCTCTGCTATCGGAAGGGTCTCAGGATTGGAATGGGAAGGAGTTGGATATCCCATCTCATGTTATAGGACGGGTCTCAGGTTTGTTATTAGAATCATTGAGATATCATATTGCATGCTATAGGAAGGGTCTAAGGATTGGAATGGGAAGGACTTGGATATCACATCTCATGCTATAGGTAGGCTCTCAGGTTTGGAAAGGGAAGGAGTTGGATATCACATTTCATGTTAGAGGAAGGATCTCAGGTTTGGTATTAGAGGCATTGAGATATCACATCTCATGCTATAGGAAGGGTCTCAGGATTGGAATGAGTGTCTCAGGATTGGAATGGGAAGGAGTTGGATATCCCATCTCATGTTATAGGACGGGTCTCAGGTTTGTTATTAGAATCATTGAGATATCATATTGCATGCTATAGGAAGGGTCTAAGGATTGGAATGGGAATGACTTGGATATCACATCTCATGCTATAGGTAGGCTCTCAGGTTTGGAAAGGGAAGGAGTTGGATATCACATTTCATGTTAGAGGAAGGATCTCAGGTTTGGTATTAGAGGCATTGAGATATCACATCTCATGCTATAGGAAGGGTCTCAGGATTGGAATGGGAAGGAGTTGGATATCACATCTCATGCTATAGGAAGGGTCTCAGGTTTGGTATAAGCATTGAGATATCACATCTCATGCTATAGGAAGGGTCTCAGGATTGGAATGGGAAGGAATTGGATATCACATCTCATGCTATAGGGAGGGTCTCAAGTTTGATATTAGAAGCATTGCGATATCACATCTCATGCTATAGGAAGGGTCTCAGGATTGGAATGGAAGGAGTTGGATATCACATCTCATGTTATAGGAAGGATCTCAGGTTTGGTATTAGAAGCATTGAGACATCACATCTCATGCTATAGGAAGGGTCTCAGGATTGTAATGGGAAGGAGTTGGATCTCACATCTCATGCGATATGAAGGGTCTCAGGTTTGGTATAAGCATTGAGAAATCACATCTCATGCTATAGGAAGGGTCTCAGGATTGGAATGGGAAGGAGTTGTATATGACATCTCATGCCGTAGGAAGGGTCTCAGGTTTGGTATAAGCATTGAGATATCACATCTCTGCTATCGGAAGGGTCTCAGGATTGGAATGGGAAGGAGTTGGATATCACATCTCATGCTATAGGGAGGGTCTCAAGTTTGATATTAGAAGCATTGAGATATCACATCTCATGATATCGGAAGGGTCTCAGGATTGGAATGGGAAGGAGTTGGATATCACATCTCATGATAAAGGAGGGTCTAAGGTTTGGAAGGGGAAGGATTTGGATATCACATCTCATGTTATAGGACGGGTCTCAGGTTTGGTATTAGAAGCATTGAGATATCAAGTCTCATGGTATAGGAAGGGTCTCAGAATTGGAATGGGAAGGATTTGGATATCACATCTCAAGCTATAGGAAGGGTCTCAGGATTGGAATGGGAAGGAGTTTGATATCACATCTCATGCCATAGTATGGGTCTCAGGTTTGGTAGAAGCATTGGGATATCACATCTCATGCTATCGGAAGGGTATCAGGATTGGATTTGGAAGGAGTTGGGTATCCTATCTCATGCTATAGGAAGGGTCTCAGGTTGGAATGGGAAGGAGTTGGATATCACATCTCATGTTATAGGAAGGGTCTCAGGATTGGAATGGGAAGGACTTGGATATCACATCTCATGCTATAGGTAGGCTCTCAGGTTTGGAAGGGGAAAGAGTTGGATATCACTTTTCATGTTAGAGGTAGGATCTCAGGTTTGGTATTAGAGGCATTGAGATATCACATCTCATGCTATCAGAAGGGTCTCAGGATTGGAATGGGAAGGAGTTGGATATCACATCTCATGCTAAAGGGAGGGTCTCAGGTTTGGAAGGGGAAGGATTTGGATATCACATCTCATGTTATAGGAAGGATCTCAGGTTTGGTATTAGAAGCATTGAGATATCACATCTCATGCTATCGGAAGGATCTCAGGTTTGGTATTAGAAGCATTGAGATATCACATCTCATGCTATCAGAAGGGTCTTAGGATTGGAATGGGAAGGAGTTGGATATCACATCTCATGCTAAAGGGAGGGTCTCAGGTTTGGAAGGGGAAGGATTTGGATATCACATCTTATGTTATCGGAAGGATCTCAGGTTTGGTATTAGAAGTATTGAGATATCACATCTCATGCTATAGGAAGGATCTCAGGTTTGGTATTAGAAGCATTGAGATATCACATCTCATGCTATCGGAAGGATCTCAGGTTTGGTATTAGAAGCATTGAGATATCACATCTCATGCTATCAGAAGGGTCTTAGGATTGGAATGGGAAGGAGTTGGATATCACATCTCATGCTAAAGGGAGGGTCTCAGGTTTGGAAGGGGAAGGATTTGGATATCACATCTTATGTTATCGGAAGGATCTCAGGTTTGGTATTAGAAGTATTGAGATATCACATCTCATGCTATAGGAAGCGTCTCAGGATTGGAATGGGAAGGAGTTGGATATCACATCTCAAGCTATAGGAAGGGTCTCAGGTTTGGTATATGCATTGAGATATCACATCTCATGCTATAGGAAGGGTCTCAGGATTGGAATGGGAAGGAGTTGGATATCACATCTCATGTTATAGGAAAGATTTCAGGTTTGGTATTAGAAGCATTGAGACATCACATCTCATGTTATAGGAAGGGTCTCAGGATTGGAATGGGAAGAAGTTGGATTTCACATCTCATGCTATAGGAAGGGTCTCAGGTTTGGCATAAGCACTGAGATATCACATCTCATGCTATAGGAAGGGTCTCAGGATTGGAATGGGAAGGAGTTGGATATCACATCTCATGCTATATGAAGGGTCTCAGGTTTGGTATAAGCATTGAGATATCACATCTCTGCTATCGGAAGGGTCTCAGGATTGGAATGGGAAGGAGTTGGATATCCCATCTCATGTTATAGGAAGAGTCTCAGGTTTGGTATTAGAAGCATTGAGATATCACATCTCTGTTATCGGAAGGGTCTCAGGATTGGAATGGGAAGGAGTTGGATATTCCCATCTCATGTTATAGGAAGGGTCTCAGGTTTGGTATTAGAAGCATTGAGATATCACATCTCAGGCCATAGGAAGGGTCTCAGGTTTGGTATAAGCATTGAGATATCACATCTCTGCTATCGGAAGGGTCTCAGCATTGGAATTGGAAGGAGTTGGATATCCCATCTCATGTTATAGGAAGAGTCTCAGGTTTGGTATTAGAAGCATTGAGATATCCCATCTCATGCTATAGGAAGGGTCTCAGGTTGGAATGGGAAGGAGTTGGATATCACATCTCAAGCTATAGGAACGGTCTCAGGTTTGGTATAAGCATTGTGATATCACATCTCATGCTATAGGAAGGGTCTCAGGATTGGAATGGGAAGGAGTTGGATATCACATCTCATGTTATAGGAAAGATCTCAGGTTTGGTATTAGAAGCATTGCGACATTACATCTCATGTTATAGGAAGGGTCTCAGGATTGGAATGGGAAGAAGTTGGATATCACATCTCATGCTATAGGAAGGGTCTCAGGTTTGGTATAAGCATTGAGATATCACATCTCATGCTATAGGAAGGGTCTCAGGATTGGAATGGGAAGGAGTTGTATATGACATCTCATGCCATAGGAAGGGTCTCAGGTTTGGTATAAGCATTGAGATATCACACCACATGCTATATGAAGGGTCTCAGGATTGGAATGGGAAGGACTTGGATATCACATCTCATGCTATAGGCAGGGTCTCAGGTTTGGAAATTGAAGGATATGGATATCACATTTCATGTTAGAGGTAGGATCTCAGGTTTGGTATTAGAGGCATTGAAATATCACATCTCATGCTATCAGAAGGGTCTCAGGATTGGAATGGGAAGGAGTTGGATATCACATCTCATGCTAAAGGGAGGGTCTCAGGTTTGGAAGGGGAAGGATTTGGAAATCACATCTCATGTTATAGGAAGGATCTCAGGTTTGGTATTAGAAGCATTGAGATATCACATCTCATGCTATCGGAAGTATCTCAGGTTTGGTATTAGAGGCATTGAGATATCACATCTCATGCTATCATAAGGGTCTCAGGATTGGAATGGGAAGGAGTTGGATATCACATCTCATGTTATAGGAAGGATCTCAGGTTTGGTATTAGAAGCATTGAGACATCACATCTCATGCTATAGGAAGGGTCTCAGGATTGGAATGGGAAGGAGTTGGATATCACATCTCAGGCCATAGGAAGGCACTCAGGTTTGGTATAAGCATTGAGATATCACATCTCTGCTATCGGAAGGGTCTCAGGAATGGAATGGGAAGGAGTTGGATATCCCATCTCATGTTATAGGAAGGGTCTCAGGTTTGGTATTAGAAGCATTGAGACATCACATCTCAAGTTATAGGAAGGGTCTCAGGATTGGAATGGGAAGAAGTTGGATATCACATCTCATGCTATAGGAAGGGTCTCAGGTTTGGTATAAGCATTGAGATATCACATCTCATGCTATAGGAAGGGTCTCAGGATTGGAATGGGAAGGAGTTGTATATGACATCTCATGCCATAGGAAGGGTCTCAGGTTTGGTATAAGCATTGAGATATCACATCACATGCTATAGGAAGGGTCTCAGGATTGGAATGGGAACGACTTGGATATCACATCTCATGCTATAGGCAGGGTATCAGGTTTGGAAAGGGAAGGAGATGGATATCACATTTCATGTTAGAGGTAGGATCTCAGGTTTGGTATTAGAGGCATTGAAATATCACATCTCATGCTATCAGAAGGGTCTCCGGATTGGAATGGGAAGGAGTTGGATATCACATCTCATGCTAAAGGGAGGGTCTCAGGTTTGGAAGTGGAAGGATTTGGAAATCACATCTCATGTTATAGGAAGGATCTCAGGTTTGGTATTAGAAGCATTGAGATATCACATCTCATGCTATCAGAAGTATCTCAGGTTTGGTATTAGAGGCATTGAGATATCACATCTCATGCTATCATAAGGGTCTCAGGATTGGAATGGGAAGGAGTTGGATATCACATCTCATGTTATAGGAAGGATCTCAGGTTTGGTATTAGAAGCATTGAGACATCACATCTCATGCTATAGGAAGGGTCTCAGGATTGGAATGGGAAGGAGTTGGATATCACATCTCATGCTATAGGAAGGGTCTCAGGATTGGAATGGGAAGGAGTTGTATATGACATCTCAGGCCATAGGAAGGGTCTCAGGTTTGGTATAAGCATTGAGATATCACATCTCTGCTATCGGAAGGGTCTCAGGATTGGAATGGGAAGGAGTTGGATATCCCATCTCATGTTATAGGAAGAGTCTCAGGTTTGGTATTAGAAGCATTGAGATATCACATCTCTGTTATCGGAAGGGTCTCAGGATTGGAATGGGAAGGAGTTGGATATTCCCATCTCATGTTATAGGAAGGGTCTCAGGTTTGGTATTAGAAGCATTGAGATATCACATCTCAGGCCATAGGAAGGGTCTCAGGTTTGGTATAAGCATTGAGATATCACATCTCTGCTATCGGAAGGGTCTCAGCATTGGAATTGGAAGGAGTTGGATATCCCATCTCA
Source organism: Ambystoma mexicanum (assembly GCF_040938575.1). Taxonomy (NCBI): domain Eukaryota; kingdom Metazoa; phylum Chordata; class Amphibia; order Caudata; family Ambystomatidae; genus Ambystoma; species Ambystoma mexicanum. The sequence continues at coordinate 793,084,159 of NC_090929.1, forward strand.
TGTTATAGGAAGAGTCTCAGGTTTGGTATTAGAAGCATTGAGATATCCCATCTCATGCTATAGGAAGGGTCTCAGGTTGGAATGGGAAGGAGTTGGATATCACATCTCAAGCTATAGGAACGGTCTCAGGTTTGGTATAAGCATTGTGATATCACATCTCATGCTATAGGAAGGGTCTCAGGATTGGAATGGGAAGGAGTTGGATATCACATCTCATGTTATAGGAAAGATCTCAGGTTTGGTATTAGAAGCATTGCGACATTACATCTCATGTTATAGGAAGGGTCTCAGGATTGGAATGGGAAGAAGTTGGATATCACATCTCATGCTATAGGAAGGGTCTCAGGTTTGGTATAAGCATTGAGATATCACATCTCATGCTATAGGAAGGGTCTCAGGATTGGAATGGGAAGGAGTTGTATATGACATCTCATGCCATAGGAAGGGTCTCAGGTTTGGTATAAGCATTGAGATATCACACCACATGCTATATGAAGGGTCTCAGGATTGGAATGGGAAGGACTTGGATATCACATCTCATGCTATAGGCAGGGTCTCAGGTTTGGAAATTGAAGGATATGGATATCACATTTCATGTTAGAGGTAGGATCTCAGGTTTGGTATTAGAGGCATTGAAATATCACATCTCATGCTATCAGAAGGGTCTCAGGATTGGAATGGGAAGGAGTTGGATATCACATCTCATGCTAAAGGGAGGGTCTCAGGTTTGGAAGGGGAAGGATTTGGAAATCACATCTCATGTTATAGGAAGGATCTCAGGTTTGGTATTAGAAGCATTGAGATATCACATCTCATGCTATCGGAAGTATCTCAGGTTTGGTATTAGAGGCATTGAGATATCACATCTCATGCTATCATAAGGGTCTCAGGATTGGAATGGGAAGGAGTTGGATATCACATCTCATGTTATAGGAAGGATCTCAGGTTTGGTATTAGAAGCATTGAGACATCACATCTCATGCTATAGGAAGGGTCTCAGGATTGGAATGGGAAGGAGTTGGATATCACATCTCAGGCCATAGGAAGGCACTCAGGTTTGGTATAAGCATTGAGATATCACATCTCTGCTATCGGAAGGGTCTCAGGAATGGAATGGGAAGGAGTTGGATATCCCATCTCATGTTATAGGAAGGGTCTCAGGTTTGGTATTAGAAGCATTGAGACATCACATCTCAAGTTATAGGAAGGGTCTCAGGATTGGAATGGGAAGAAGTTGGATATCACATCTCATGCTATAGGAAGGGTCTCAGGTTTGGTATAAGCATTGAGATATCACATCTCATGCTATAGGAAGGGTCTCAGGATTGGAATGGGAAGGAGTTGTATATGACATCTCATGCCATAGGAAGGGTCTCAGGTTTGGTATAAGCATTGAGATATCACATCACATGCTATAGGAAGGGTCTCAGGATTGGAATGGGAAGGACTTGGATATCACATCTCATGCTATAGGCAGGGTCTCAGGTTTGGAAAGGGAAGGAGATGGATATCACATTTCATGTTAGAGGTAGGATCTCAGGTTTGGTATTAGAGGCATTGAAATATCACATCTCATGCTATCAGAAGGGTCTCCGGATTGGAATGGGAAGGAGTTGGATATCACATCTCATGCTAAAGGGAGGGTCTCAGGTTTGGAAGTGGAAGGATTTGGAAATCACATCTCATGTTATAGGAAGGATCTCAGGTTTGGTATTAGAAGCATTGAGATATCACATCTCATGCTATCAGAAGTATCTCAGGTTTGGTATTAGAGGCATTGAGATATCACATCTCATGCTATCATAAGGGTCTCAGGATTGGAATGGGAAGGAGTTGGATATCACATCTCATGTTATAGGAAGGATCTCAGGTTTGGTATTAGAAGCATTGAGACATCACATCTCATGCTATAGGAAGGGTCTCAGGATTGGAATGGGAAGGAGTTGGATATCACATCTCATGCTATAGGAAGGGTCTCAGGATTGGAATGGGAAGGAGTTGTATATGACATCTCAGGCCATAGGAAGGGTCTCAGGTTTGGTATAAGCATTGAGATATCACATCTCTGCTATCGGAAGGGTCTCAGGATTGGAATGGGGAGGACTTGGATGTCACATCTCATGCTATAGGGAGGGTCTCAAGTTTGATATTAGAAGCATTGAGATAACAAATCTCATGATATCGGAAGGGTCTCAGGATTGGAATGGGAAGGAATTGGATATCACATCTCATGATAAATAAAGGGTCTAAGGTTTGGAAGGGGAAGGATTTGGATATCACATCTCATGTTATAGGACGGGTCTCAGGTTTGGTATTAGAAGCATTGAGATATCAAGTCTCATGGAATAGGAATGGTGTCAGAATTGGAATGGGAAGGAGTTGGATATCACATCTCAAGCTATAGGTAGGGTCACAGGATTGGAATGGGAAGGAGTTTGATATCACATCTCATGCCATAGTATGGGTCTCAGGTTTGGTAGAAGCATTGGGATATCACATCTCATGCTATCGGAAGGGTACAAGTATTGGATTTGGAAGGAGTTGGATATCCCATCTCATGCTATAGGAAGGGTCTCAGGTTGGAATGGGAAGGAGTTGGATATTCCCATCTCATGTTATAGGAAGGGTCTCAGGTTTGTATTAGAAGCATTGAGATATCACATCTCAGGCCATAGGAAGGGTCTCAGGTTTGGTATAAGCATTGAGATATCACATCTCTGCTATCGGAAGGGTCTCAGGATTGGAATGGGAAGGAGTTGGATATCCCATCTCATGTTATAGGAAGAGTCTCAGGTTTGGTATTAGAAGCATTGAGATATCACATCTCATGCTATAGGAAGGGTCTCAGGATTGGAATGGGAAGGAGTTGGATATCACATCTCATGCTATATGAAGGGTCTCAGGTTTGGTATAAGCATTGAGATATCACATCTCTGCTATCGGAAGGGTCTCAGGATTGGAATGGGAAGGAGTTGGATATCCCATCTCATGTTATAGGAAGAGTCTCAGGTTTGGTATTAGAAGCATTGAGATATCACATCTCTGTTATCGGAAGGGTCTCAGGATTGGAATGGGAAGGAGTTGGATATTCCCATCTCATGTTATAGGAAGGGTCTCAGGTTTGGTATTAGAAGCATTGAGATATCATATCTCAGGCCATAGGAAGGGTCTCAGGTTTGGTATAAGCATTGAGATATCACATCTCTGCTATCGGAAGGGTCTCAGGATTGGAATGGGAAGGAGTTGGATATCCCATCTCATGTTATAGGAAGAGTCTCAGGTTTGGTATTAGAAGCATTGAGATATCCCATCTCATGCTATAGGAAGGGTCTCAGGTTGGAATGGGAAGGAGTTGGATATCACATCTCAAGCTATAGGAACGGTCTCAGGTTTGGTATAAGCATTGTGATATCACATCTCATGCTATAGGAAGGGTCTCAGGATTGGAATGGGAAGGAGTTGGATATCACATCTCATGTTATAGGAAAGATCTCAGGTTTGGTATTAGAAGCATTGCGACATTACATCTCATGTTATAGGAAGGGTCTCAGGATTGGAATGGGAAGAAGTTGGATATCACATCTCATGCTATAGGAAGGGTCTCAGGTTTGGTATAAGCATTGAGATATCACATCTCATGCTATAGGAAGGGTCTCAGGATTGGAATGGGAAGGAGTTGTATATGACATCTCATGCCATAGGAAGGGTCTCAGGTTTGGTATAAGCATTGAGATATCACATCACATGCTATAGGAAGGGTCTCAGGATTGGAATGGGAAGGACTTGGATATCACATCTCATGCTATAGGCAGGGTCTCAGGTTTGGAAATTGAAGGAGATGGATATCACATTTCATGTTAGAGGTAGGATCTCAGGTTTGGTATTAGAGGCATTGAAATATCACATCTCATGCTATCAGAAGGGTCTCAGGATTGGAATGGGAAGGAGTTGGACATCACATCTCATGCTAAAGGGAGGGTCTCAGGTTTGGAAGGGGAAGGATTCGGAAATCACATCTCATGTTATAGGAAGGATCTCAGGTTTGGTATTAGAAGCATTGAGATATCACATCTCATGCTATCATAAGGGTCTCAGGATTTGAATGGGAAGGAGTTGGATATCACATCTCATGCTATAGGAAGGATCTCAGGTTTGGTATTAGAAGCATTGAGACATCACATCTCATGCTATAGGAAGGGTCTCAGGATTGGAATGGGAAGGAGTTGGATATCACATCTCATGCTATAGGAAGGGTCTCAGATTTGGTATAAGCATTGAGATATCACATCTCATGCTATAGGAAGGGTCTCAGGATTGGAATGGGAAGGAGTTGTATATGACATCTCAGGCCATAGGAAGGGTCTCAGGTTTGGTATAAGCATTGAGATATCACATCTCTGCTATCGGAAGGGTCTCAGGAATGGAATGGGAAGGAGTTGGATATCCCATCTCATGTTATAGGAAGGGTCTCAGGTTTGGTATTAGAAGCATTGAGACATCACATCTCATGTTATAGGAAGGGTCTCAGGATTGGAATGGGAAGAAGTTGGATATCACATCTCATGCTATAGGAAGGGTCTCAGGTTTGGTATAGGCATTGAGATATCACATCTCATGCTATAGGAAGGGTCTCAGGATTGGAATGGGAAGGAGTTGTATATGACATCTCATGCCATAGGAAGGGTCTCAGGTTTGGTATAAGCATTGAGATATCACATCACATGCTATAGGAAGGGTCTCGGGATTGGAATGGGAAGGACTTGGATATCACATCTCATGCTATAGGCAGGGTCTCAGGTTTGGAAAGGGAAGGAGATGGATATCACATTTCATGTTAGAGGTAGGATCTCAGGTTTGGTATTAGAGGCATTGCAATATCACATCTCATGCTATCAGAAGGGTCTCAGGATTGGAATGGGAAGGAGTTGGATATCACATCTCATGCTAAAGGGAGGGTCTCAGGTTTGGAAGTGGAAGGATTTGGAAATCACATCTCATGTTATAGGAAGGATCTCAGGTTTGGTATTAGAAGCATTGAGATATCACATCTCATGCTATCAGAAGTATCTCAGGTTTGGTATTAGAGGCATTGAGATATCACATCTCATGCTATCATAAGGGTCTCAGGATTGGAATGGGAAGGAGTTGGATATCACATCTCATGTTATAGGAAGGATCTCAGGTTTGGTATTAGAAGCATTGAGACATCACATCTCATGCTATAGGAAGGGTCTTAGGATTGGAATGGGAAGGAGTTGGATATCACATCTCATGCTATAGGAAGGGTCTCAGATTTGGTATAAGCATTGAGATATCACATCTCATGCTATAGGAAGGGTCTCAGGATTGGAATGGGAAGGAGTTGTATATGACATCTCAGGCCATAGGAAGGGTCTCAGGTTTGGTATAAGCATTGAGATATCACATCTCTGCTATCGGAAGGGTCTCAGGATTGGAATGGGGAGGACTTGGATGTCACATCTCATGCTATAGGGAGGGTCTCAAGTTTGATATTTGAAGCATTGAGATAACAAATCTCATGATATCGGAAGGGTCTCAGGATTGGAATGGGAAGGAATTGGATATCACATCTCATGATAAATAAAGGGTCTAAGGTTTGGAAGGGGAAGGATTTGGATATCACATCTCATGTTATAGGACGGGTCTCAGGTTTGGTATTAGAAGCATTGAGATATCAAGTCTCATGGTATAGGAAGGGTGTCAGAATTGGAATGGGAAGGAGTTGGATATCACATCTCAAGCTATAGGTAGGGTCTCAGGATTGGAATGGGAAGGAGTTTGATATCACATCTCATGCCATAGTATGGGTCTCAGGTTTGGTAGAAGCATTGGGATATCACATCTCATGCTATCGGAAGGGTATCAGTATTGGATTTGGAAGGAGTTGGATATCCCATCTCATGCTATAGGAAGGGTCTCAGGTTGGAATGGGAAGGAATTGGATATCACATTTCATGTTATAGGAAGGGTCTCAGGATTGGAATGGGAAGGACTTGGATATCATATCTCATGCTATAGGAAGGCTCTCAGGTTTGGAAGGGGAAGGAGTTGGATATCACATTTCATGTTAGAGGAAGGATCTCAGGTTTGGTATTAGACGCCTTGAGATATCACATCTCATGCTATAGGAAGGGTCTCAGGATTGGAATGGGAAGGAGTTGGATATCACATCTCAAGCTATAGGAAGGGTCTCAGGTTTGGTATAAGCATTGAGATATCACATCTCTTGCTATAGGAAGGGTCTCAGGATTGGAATGGGAAGGAGTTGGATATCACATCTCATGCTATAGGAAGGGTCTCAGATTTGGTATAAGCATTGAGATATCACATCTCATGCTATAGGAAGGGTCTCAGGATTGGAATGGGAAGGAGTTGTATATGACATCTCAGGCCATAGGAAGGGTCTCAGGTTTGGTATAAGCATTGAGATATCACATCTCTGCTATCGGAAGGGTCTCAGGATTGGAATGGGGAGGACTTGGATGTCACATCTCATGTTATAGGACGGGTCTCAGGTTTGTTATTAGAATCATTGAGATATCATATTGCATGCTATAGGAAGGGTCTAAGGATTGGAATGGGAAGGACTTGGATATCACATCTCATGCTATAGGTAGGCTCTCAGGTTTGGAAAGGGAAGGAGTTGGATATCACATTTCATGTTAGAGGAAGGATCTCAGGTTTGGTATTAGAGGCATTGAGATATCACATCTCATGCTATAGGAAGGGTCTCAGGATTGGATTGGGAAGGAGTTGGATATCACATCTCATGCTATAGGAAGGGTCTCAGGTTTGGTATAAGCATTGAGATATCACATCTCATGCTATAGGAAGGGTCTCGGGATTGGAATGGGAAGGAGTTGGATATCACATCTCATGTTATAGGAAGGATCTCAGGTTTGGTATTAGAAGCATTGAGACATCACATCTCATGCTATAGGAAGGGTCTCAGGATTGGAATGGGAAGGAGTTGGATATCACATCTCATGCTATAGGAAGGGTCTCAGGTTTGGTATAAGCATTGAGATATCACATCTCATGCTATAGGAAGGGTCTCAGGATCGGAATGGGAAGGAGGTGTATATGACATCTCATGCCATAGGAAGGGTCTTAGGTTTGGTATAAGCATTGAGATATCACATCTCTGCTATCGGAAGGGTCTCAGGATTGGAATGGGAAGGAGTTGGATATCCCATCTCATGTTATAGGAAGAGTCTCAGGTTTGGTATTAGAAGCATTGAGATATCACATCTCATGCTATAGGAAGTGTCTCAGGATTGGAATGGGAAGGACTTGGGTATCACATCTCATGCTATAGGGAGGGTCTCAAGTTTGATATTAGAAGCATTGAGATATCACATCTCATGCTATAGGAAGGGTCTCAGGATTGGAATGGGAAGGAGTTGGATATCACATCTCATGCTATAGGAAGGGTCTCAGGTTTGGTATAAGCAGTGAGATATCACATCTCATGCTATAGGAAGTGTCTCAGGATTGAAATGGGAAGGAGTTGGATATCACATCTCATGTTATAGGAAGGATCTCAGGTTTGGTATAAGCATTGAGATATAACATCTCTGCTATCGGAAGGGTCTCAGGATTGGAATGGGAAGGAGTTGGATATTCCCATCTCATGTTATAGGAAGGGTCTCAGGTTTGGTATTAGAAGCATTGAGATATCACATCGCATGCTATAGGAAGGGTCTCAGGATTGGAATGGGAAGGACTTGGATATCACATCTCATGCTATAGGGAGTGTCTCAAGTTTGATATTAGAAGCATTGAGATATCACATCTCAGGATATCGGAAGGGTCTCAGGATTGGAATGAGAAGGAGTTGGATATCACATCTCATGATAAAGGAAGGGTCTAAGGTTTGGAAGGGGAAGGATTTGGATATCACATCTCATGTTATAGGACGGGTCTCAGGTTTGGTATTAGAAGCATTGAGCTATCAAGTCTCATGGTATAGGAAGGGTCTCAGAATTGGAATGGGAAGGAGTTTGATATCACATCTCATGCCATAGTATGGGTCTCAGGTTTGGTAGAAGCATTGGGATATCACATCTCATGCTATCGGAAGGGTATCAGGATTGGATTTGGAAGGAGTTGGATATCCCATCTCATGCTATCGGAAGGGTCTCAGGTTGGAATGGGAAGGAGTTGGATATCACATCTCATGTTATAGGAAGGGTCTCAGGATTGGAATGGGAAGGACTTGGATATCACATCTCATGCTATAGGAAGGCTCTCAGGTTTGCAAGGGGAAAGAGTTGGATATCACATTTCTTGTTAGAGGTAGGATCTCAGGTTTGGTATTAGAGGCATTGAGATATCACATCTCATGCTATCAGAAGAGTCTCAGGATTGGAATGGGAAGGATTTGGATATCACATCTCATGCTAAAGGGAGGGTCTCAGGTTTGGAAGGGGAAGGAGTTGGATATCACATCTCATGTTATAGGAAGGATCTCAGGTTTGGTATTAGAAGTATTGAGATATCATATCTCATGCTATCGGAAGGATCTCAGGTTTGGTATAGAAGCATTGAGATATCATATCTCATGCTATCAGAAGGGTCTCAGGATTGGAATGGGAAGGAGTTGGATATCACATCTCATGCTAAAGGGAGGGTCTCAGGTTTGGAAGGGGTAGGATTTGGATATCACATCTCATGTTATAGGAAGGATCTCAGGTTTGGTATTAGAAGTATTGAGATATCACATCTCATGTTATCGGAAGGATCTCAGGTTTGGTATTAGAAGTATTGAGATATCACATCTCATGCTATAGGAAGGGTCTCAGGATTGGAATGGGAAGGAGTTGGATATCACATCTGTTAAGACGGATTTCTGAACTCTGTCCTGGTGGCGCAGAAGTTCAGAAGGCCAACCTAATTACTTGGAACAGGGTAACCTCTGGACGAGCCAGACCAATCAAGGTAGCGATCGCGGCGGTCAAGACTAGGTCTCAAGAGGGGTGAGGGTGACTGAAAGCCCGCAATGAGCACACAAAGCAAGAGCGCTTACAAACTACTCCAAACAGGTGTTATATCAAAAATATAAACACATTTATTTTAAGGCCTTTAAAACAACGACCGTAGCGAGAAAATCACAATATCACAATATTAAACCAACACATACCATATCCACACAATATATATACAAATACACAGTCGCAAGCGTTTAAAGCACGAAATATGTAGTCCACCTGAAAGGGAAGGAAAACAGGCAGTGCGATAATGCTTTCGACTCAGTTCGCCTTCAGAGGCACCTAACTAGATGGAAGTCCAAGCCCTGCGAAGAGTGGAGCCTTGTGCTCAAAGTACCTGCACGCGCTGGTGCCAACGGGCAAAAGGAGAAGCTCTTCGGAGGAAGTCAGGCAGTTCGGGTTAGTGCACAACAGAAGAAGAACAGGTTCCGCGACTCAAGCGCAGCCTCCACAGCGAGTAGAAGCAAAGCGCGAGTACGGACGAAAAGGGTGCTGTTTTTACACAGCGGGGAAAAGCAATGGGCTACTGCAGGAGGGCGACCAGATCCTAGCTATACTACTCACCGGTCCCCGAAGCAAGCAGACCCAGGCTTCTCCACGTTAGTTTCAGCAGCTGGCAGGTTCAGAAGAGCAGGGAACGCCTCGTAGTCGTGTAGAGCAAAAAGACGTCCCAATCGACGAAACCGGCACAGTTTGTTGCCGCAGCAGGACAACGGAGCGGCCGTGCGTATCTGAGTCAAAAGTACACTCCTCCCTTCAGACCTGGGAACGCCAAGTGCACGAAGCGTGGGAGAGTGACAAGGACTCGAGATACTGCACAACCTGTCGGCGGTTACAGAGCAGGACTCCCTTGTAAGCTGGTCAGTCAACTGGATGGCCCAGAGACGCTTCCGAAGGCTTACTTGGCAGGAGATGATGAAGATGCCGGGAATAGCTGTTCCTGCTATTCCAATAGGTCGAAGCACCAGTACAGGCCTTCTGGTTCGATCAAAGGAGGAAAGGGTTTCACAGGACGACAGCAGTGCAAAGGAGGATTCCTTCAGCGGGTCACCAGCGATTCCTCGGTCCAGCCTCTTGGTTGCAGGATACTTGGCTCCTGTATTCCTTCGTTCGTGAGAACTCAGGAGATCGACATGGTAGTGGTGTTTCCAGCCCCCTCTTATCCACGGTTCCCTTCGCGCCAAAACGGAGGGGAGCCAATGGGAGATCCGCTCATCAACACACACACCATACGTGGACCAATCACGGACCACGGTGGTCCCAGGCATTCACACCACCCTAGACTCTCTGGCACCCAGGATGTGTATTGGGACCAGACATCCCAGCCCACACCCTGGAGGCACACAAACGACATGTAGAAGCCCGCGAAAGCATCCGTGTTTCGCGGGAAAGTACATGCCCAAATAAGGAAGGCCCCGGGTCGCTCGACCTGGGGAAGGTGAAGGGAGCAAGACGGTCAGTGGACAAGACAAAGGAGCCTCGTGGTCTGGCCATTTTGGGAGCCAGGCCACCATTTTGGGTTCAGTGCGAAAAACGCACTCAGAACGCCAAAAGGAGCTCAAAATACACAAATCGATTGCTGCCACCATTCTAGTCCCTGAATGACTTGCACCGATCAAATACCATCCTAAACGAGTATCTAGGGCCTGTAGAAGGCTAGAGACCCAAGAGAGCTGTAACTTAGCTTACAGTGCCCTCTTGTGTCATGTTGCACTAAAGCTGCAACACGATAAAAGAAACTACGGGAAACAGCGTTCCCCGGTACTGACTGTCTTAAGGGCATGTCAGTTTCCCCGTAAGAAAGGAGCGAAAGCCCAGAGGAGTGCGGCAGAAGGCTGCACTTCTCTGGCAAAGTCAAGAACAAGGTGAAAAACAACAGCAAAAAGTTTAGGGGTTGCCACATGGAAGGAAAATTACCTACAATTACGAAATCTTTCCTAACAACATCTCATGCTAAAGGAAGGGTCTCAGGTTTGGCAGAAGCATTGAGATATCACATCTCATGCTATAGGAAGGGTCTCAGGATTGGAATGGGAAGGACTTAGATATCACATATCATGCTATAGGGAGGGTCTCAGTTTTGATATTAGAAGCATTGAGATATCACATCTCATGCTATCGGAAGTGTCTCAGGATTGGAATGGGAAGGAGCTGGATATCACATCTCATGCTAAAGGAAGGGTCTCAGGTTTGGAACGGGAAGGAGTTGGATATCACATCTCATGTTATAGGAAGGGTCTCAGGTTTGGTATAAACAGTGAGATATCACATCTCTGCTATCGGAAGTGTCTCAGGATTGGAATGGGAAGGAGTTGGATATCCCATCTCATGTTATAGGACGGGTCTCAGGTTTTTTATTAGAATCATTGAGATATCATATTGCATGCTGTAGGAAGGGTCTAAGGATTGGAATGGGAAGGACTTGGATATCACATCTCATGCTATAGATAGGCTCTCAGGTTTGGAAAGTGAAGGAGTTGGATATCACATTTCATGTTAGAGGAAGGATCTCAGGTTTGGTATTAGAGGCATTGAGATATCACATCTCAGGCTATAGGAAGGGTCTCAGGATTGGAATGGGAAGGAGTTGGATATCACATCTCATGCTATAGGAAGGGTCTCAGGTTTGGTATAAGCATTGAGATATCACATCTCATGCTATAGGAAGGGTCTCAGGATTGGAATGGAAGGAGTTGGATATCACATCTCATGTTATAGGAAGGATCTCAGGTTTGGTATTAGAAGCATTGAGACATCACATCTCATGCTATAGGAAGGGTCTCAGGATTGGAATGGGAAGGAGTTGGATATCACATCTCATGCTATAGGAAGGGTCTCAGGATTGGAATGGGAAGGAGTTGTATATGACATCTCATGCCGTAGGAAGGGTCTCAGGTTTGGTATAAACATTGAGGTATCACATCTCTGCTATCGAAAGGGTCTCAGGATTGGAATGGGAAGGAGTTGGATATCCCATCTCATGTTATAGGAAGAGTCTCAGGTTTGGTATTAGAAGCATTGAGATATCACATCTCATGCTATAGGAAGTGTCTCAGGATTGGAATGGGAAGGAGTTGGACATCACATCTCATGCTAAAGGGAGGGTCTCAGGTTTGGAAGGGGAAGGATTCGGAAATCACATCTCATGTTATAGGAAGGATCTCAGGTTTGGTATTAGAAGCATTGAGATATCACATCTCATGCTATCATAAGGGTCTCAGGATTTGAATGGGAAGGAGTTGGATATCACATCTCATGCTATAGGAAGGATCTCAGGTTTGGTATTAGAAGCATTGAGACATCACATCTCATGCTATAGGAAGGGTCTCAGGATTGGAATGGGAAGGAGTTGGATATCACATCTCATGCTATAGGAAGGGTCTCAGATTTGGTATAAGCATTGAGATATCACATCTCATGCTATAGGAAGGGTCTCAGGATTGGAATGGGAAGGAGTTGTATATGACATCTCAGGCCATAGGAAGGGTCTCAGGTTTGGTATAAGCATTGAGATATCACATCTCTGCTATCGGAAGGGTCTCAGGAATGGAATGGGAAGGAGTTGGATATCCCATCTCATGTTATAGGAAGGGTCTCAGGTTTGGTATTAGAAGCATTGAGACATCACATCTCATGTTATAGGAAGGGTCTCAGGATTGGAATGGGAAGAAGTTGGATATCACATCTCATGCTATAGGAAGGGTCTCAGGTTTGGTATAGGCATTGAGATATCACATCTCATGCTATAGGAAGGGTCTCAGGATTGGAATGGGAAGGAGTTGTATATGACATCTCAGGCCATAGGAAGGGTCTCAGGTTTGGTATAAGCATTGAGATATCACATCTCTGCTATCGGAAGGGTCTCAGGAATGGAATGGGAAGGAGTTGGATATCCCATCTCATGTTATAGGAAGGGTCTCAGGTTTGGTATTAGAAGCATTGAGACATCACATCTCATGTTATAGGAAGGGTCTCAGGATTGGAATGGGAAGAAGTTGGATATCACATCTCATGCCATAGGAAGGGTCTCAGGTTTGGTATAAGCATTGAGATATCACATCACATGCTATAGGAAGGGTCTCAGGATTGGAATGGGAAGGACTTGGATATCACATCTCATGCTATAGGCAGGGTCTCAGGTTTGGAAAGGGAAGGAGATGGATATCACATTTCATGTTAGAGGTAGGATCTCAGGTTTGGTATTAGAGGCATTGCAATATCACATCTCATGCTATCAGAAGGGTCTCAGGATTGGAATGGGAAGGAGTTGGATATCACATCTCATGCTAAAGGGAGGGTCTCAGGTTTGGAAGTGGAAGGATTTGGAAATCACATCTCATGTTATAGGAAGGATCTCAGGTTTGGTATTAGAAGCATTGAGATATCACATCTCATGCTATCAGAAGTATCTCAGGTTTGGTATTAGAGGCATTGAGATATCACATCTCATGCTATCATAAGGGTCTCAGGATTGGAATGGGAAGGAGTTGGATATCACATCTCATGTTATAGGAAGGATCTCAGGTTTGGTATTAGAAGCATTGAGACATCACATCTCATGCTATAGGAAGGGTCTTAGGATTGGAATGGGAAGGAGTTGGATATCACATCTCATGCTATAGGAAGGGTCTCAGATTTGGTATAAGCATTGAGATATCACATCTCATGCTATAGGAAGGGTCTCAGGATTGGAATGGGAAGGAGTTGTATATGACATCTCAGGCCATAGGAAGTGTCTCAGGTTTGGTATAAGCATTGAGATATCACATCTCTGCTATCGGAAGGGTCTCAGGATTGGAATGGGGAGGACTTGGATGTCACATCTCATGCTATAGGGAGGGTCTCAAGTTTGATATTTGAAGCATTGAGATAACAAATCTCATGATATCGGAAGGGTCTCAGGATTGGAATGGGAAGGAATTGGATATCACATCTCATGATAAATAAAGGGTCTAAGGTTTGGAAGGGGAAGGATTTGGATATCACATCTCATGTTATAGGACGGGTCTCAGGTTTGGTATTAGAAGCATTGAGATATCAAGTCTCATGGTATAGGAAGGGTGTCAGAATTGGAATGGGAAGGAGTTGGATATCACATCTCAAGCTATAGGTAGGGTCTCAGGATTGGAATGGGAAGGAGTTTGATATCACATCTCATGCCATAGTATGGGTCTCAGGTTTGGTAGAAGCATTGGGATATCACATCTCATGCTATCGGAAGGGTATCAGTATTGGATTTGGAAGGAGTTGGATATCCCATCTCATGCTATAGGAAGGGTCTCAGGTTGGAATGGGAAGGAATTGGATATCACATTTCATGTTATAGGAAGGGT